>NW_007246136.1:373032-559540 GCF_000164805.1 Carlito syrichta | reverse complement strand
CGGGAGCAGCCACTGTACTCCAGTCTGGGCGACAGAGTGAGACTCCAACTCAAAAAAAATGTTACCCAGTCTAAGTGTACAAGGTGATACAAAAGTGGATAAAAATGAGATTTCTTTGGTATTACCAACTCATCTCAACTGGCTCTAACTGCTATAGCACAGATGGTTTATTCTGTAGTCTGCTGTTGGACATTGGACTGGGGGGTTGGGGTGCCGCTTCAGTCACAGGTAGAAGTCTAACTCATGTTTGTCGGCCTTAGTCGTTGACTTCCTGCTATTTTCAGTCTCTCTGCTGCCCCTTTGTGCTGCTGAGACAGCAGTGCTGAAAGCGAAGACAGGTACGAGTTTTACTGAACATTTAACTTGAATATAGCTTCTGGTATAATGCATAATTCCCAAGAGAAAAAGATAATTGGTGAATGTATTATCTCGTGGAGGTTAAACAAAAATGAAGACTGCCACTTGTGACCAAAACAAGCTCTGGGGTTAATCAGTCCCATTCTGCCTCAGTTTTCTCAAAAGAAAGCTATTGTCAATCCTGACTAACTTAACGTACTGTTAAGTTAGGCCTTAAAAGTATGGAGTAACTGGAACCACCGTATTGAGTTTAGGTAAAATCGTGCTCCAAAGCATTGCCATTGAGGAGCAGCCTCAATGCATTTGCCTGCTGACCTCTCTTCCCCCTCAGCGCAGCCCCCAGTTGGCCCTCCTACATGTCACCAGCGCCCTCCTCCCTGCCAGACTTCATCCTGTGTTTCTGTGTTCATCTCACTTGGTCTTTCTGCAGCTGTGCTTTTCTCTTTCTCATGTTCTTTCTGAGTCATAAGCCTGATGGAAGATCTCGTGGCTTGGTCCTGGGATTTCTTCTAAGCTCACTCCAAACACTCCCCAGACGGTCTCAGCCAGGACCATGCTTTCTCATTGCCTGGTGCAGATGGCCTCACTGTCTGTGTCTCTTGCATGAATCTCAGTGTTTCTGGCCTCTTCAGCATCTTGTTTCTCCATATCATAATTCTTTTTTTTTGAGTTGGAGTCTCACTCCGTCGCCCAGGCTAGAGTGCCATGGCACACTCACAGCCACCCCAGTGTCCACCTGCTGGACTTAGGGAATTCTTCCGCCTCAGTCTTCTAAGTAGCCGGAACTACAGGTGTGCGCTACCACGCCCAGCTGATTTTTGATTTATTGTAGAGACGAGGTCTCACCAAGTTTCCCAGACTGGTCTTGCACCCCTGGACTCAGGCAATCTTCTCACCTTGGCCTCCCAAAGTGCTGGGTTTACAGACTTGAGCCACTGTGCCCAGCCCAAAATTCTTTATCACAGTATTTTAAAGTCTTTTTCTTATAATACTTCTCTTAATATATACATGTCTTATTTATTTGCTATCTTGTTCATTTCTGCACTTATCTCGATTCTGAATGCAAGCTTTAGCCATTGGTACATGCCAGTGTCTAAGGTAATGCTGGCTTGAATTAGCCACTTAAACACATAAGGCAGGAGGACTATATCTTGAATATCTTCTTACATGTAGGCTTAAACCTACTTATTTGAGAAACCCCAGCAGACATTTTAATAAACAGAGCAGGAGTCCTGTGATTTGTTTTCTCTCATTTTTAGGGATAATAAAACTCAATGGGTAAGAGTATATTAATTGCCATTGAGTCAAGTAGAAGTATATACTCAGTTTTGATTACAGCTTTCTTTCTATCTTGGGTTTACTTATTGCTACTGTTTGTACTCAGTGTTATTACCTTTAGAGTGCCATTTCCCCCCATTAGTTTAATGAGTGACATTTTTTTTTTTTTTTTTTTTTTTTGAGTTGGTCTCACTCTGTCGCCCAGACTGGAGTGCATGGGCCGCTTCCGGCCACCACAACCTCAACCTGCTGGGCTCCAGCGATCCTTCCGCCTCAACCTTCCAAGTAGCTGGAAGTGCAGGCGTGTGCTACCACGCCTGGCTAATTTTTGATTTATTGTAGTGATGCGGTCTCGCCTGCCCAGGTGGGTCTCGAACCCATGGGCTCAGGCAATCCACTCACCTCAGCCTCCCAAAGGCGCGGGATTACAGGCTAGCCACCGAGCCCGGCTGAGGTGCTTATTGGTCAAATTTAGTTCTATGTGATTGTAGGAACAAGGTGCCTATTTTCTTTTTGATTGCCATCTGTGTTCTGCTCTAAGGTCCTAGAGGACCTCCAAGTTTCCTTGTCACATGGATAGCTTCTTTACAGTCAGCAGAAAAATAACTCACTGACATCTGCCTCTCACTTCTAGACTTTCCTAAAATGGTTTCACCTGATAAAGTCAGACTCACCTAGAATAATCACCTATGATTAACCAATTGATTAAAGGCCTTAACTACATATTGAAAATTTTTTCTTTGCCAAATAATGTAACATAATCACATAGTAGATTTTATTTGTTAGCAACAAGCTGGAATATTCTATTTTTTTTGGGGGGGAGGTCTGATGAAATTCTGCCTGAGACAGAATCTATTTAACAATATCTAATAAAAGAGGATAGGGTGGATGAGGGTAGTGGCAGTAATAATGGTAAAGAGTGGTCAAAGCAGCACAGTGTGATGTCTTATGCCTGTAATCCTAGCACTTTGTGAGGTAAAAGTGAGAGACCAGGAGTTTGAGACCAGCCTGAGTAACATAGTGAGACTCCACCTATATTTTTTTTAAAAAAGGAATGGTCATCCAGAAAGTATTCGTTGCCTTTTCTCCCACAAGCACCACATCCTGACCAGAGGTCAGCAGTACACCTCACCACAGCCTCAGGAAAGGCCTGATACCCAGCCCTAGCTAACAACATTTTCCAAGCCACTCCAGACACTCAGGATGCTGTAAACTAGTGCCAGTGCACAGTACAGAGCTGCCACAGCTTACATTTGAGAAACTCACCACACCAAAGCTATATATAATCAAGGGAACCCTACAGTGCCTATGTTAATTCCCTGCCAACCTCAAATAAGAAGAATTAATCTATTCAAATAAGAAAAAATCAGAAAAATAATTCTGACAAAATAAAAAAATAGAGTTATCCACACTCCCCAAAGACTACACCAACTCTTCAGCAACAAAACTTAAACAAAAGTGAAATTTTGAAATATCATAAATAGAATTGGAATGGTTGATCACAAAATTAATCAGTGAACTTCAGGAGAAAATTGAAAAACAACTTAAAAGCATTAAAAAAAACTGTTAAGGACATGAATAAAAAATTATACAAAGAGATACACACATACACAGAGAGAGAGAGAGAGAGAGAGAGAGGGAGAGAGATACCCAAAGCAGCTGAAATTCTGGAAATAAAAGAAGCATGCATTTACGGAAGGACAAAATGTATTGCAAAGTTTTAACAGTAGACTAGAACAAACATAAGAAAGAATCACAGAACTTGAAGACAGTAGTTTGAATTAATCATACAACAATAAAGAAAAGTAATCAAGAGTATAGAAACAAAGTTTCCAAGAAATGCTAGATTATGCATAATGACCAAATCGAAGAATCATAGGTATTCCTGAGGAAGAAGAGAGAACAGGTTTGGAAAATCTATTTGAGTGAATAATAGAGGAAAATGTCCCTGGTCTAGCCAGAAATCTAAACATTCAGATATAAGAAACCCAAAGAACCCCCAGAAGATTTATTGCATATATGCCTTGGGTCATCCCCAAGACATAAAATCATTCAGCTATGCAAAGCTAATATGAAGGAAAGAAATTTAAGAGTAGTGAGACAAAAGCACCAAATAACTTGCAAGGATAAACTTATCAGACTAACATCAGACTTCTCAGAAAAAAATCCCTACAGTCAGAAAAGACTGAGGCTGCATCTTCAATTTCCCCAAATAGAATAACAGTAAGCCAAAGATTTTGTATCCACAAAACTAAGTTTCATACATGAAGGAGAAATGAAGTTCTTCACAGACAAGCAAACACTGAAAGAATTTGTCACGACTAGATAGACTATGCAAGAAATACGTAAAGGAGTTATAAGTACTGAAACAAAATGTAGAAACGGCATTAGCTTACACCAGTGGAAAAACACTGGAAATCACAAAGTTAACAGGTCTTATGGAGTGCCAATACATTAGAGAAAATAAAGTGACCAGACAACAACCAGTATTATTAATAGAATAGTACTTTACCTATCATTGTTAACTCTGAATGTAAATGGTCTCAAAGCCTCATTAATGATATAGAGGCAGAATAGAACAAAGCAAAGCAAAACAAAAAAGAAAACCAAAAACTAACACTGATATCTGCTGCCTTCAAGAGATTCACTTATCTTACCAAGACTCCTATAGACCATGGTAAAGGGATGGGGGAAAATATTCCAAGCAAATGGAAACCAAAAACAAGCAGGGGTACCCATTTTCATATTAGATAAAGCAAACTTTAAATTAACAACAACAAAAAAAGACAAAGATGACTGTTATATAATAATAAAGGAATCAATAGCAGTTTTAAATATACATGTGCTCAACATCAGAACCACTTGCTTTAGAAAACAAATTCTAGTAGACCTATACAAAGAGATAGACAGCAATATAATAATGTGGGAGACTTCAATATTCCACTGACAGCAATAGACATCATCAAGGCAGAAAGTCAACCAAGAATCCTTGAAGTTAAACAGTACTTCAGAGGAAATGGAACTAGCAGACATCTACAAAACATTCCATCTCAGAACTACAGAATATATATTTTTCTCATCAGCACACAGAATATTCTTCAAGATAGAACATAGGATATGCCACAACTCAAGTCTCAATAAGTTAAAAAATTAATTGAAACTATATCAAGCACCTTCTGAGACTGCAATGGAATAAAACTAGAAATTAACTCCAAAAAGAACTTATGAAACCAAAGACATGGAAATTAAACAATTTGTTCTTTAATGATCCTTGAGTCAACAATGAAATCAAGATGGAAATTTTAAAATTCCTTGAAACAAATGAGAACAATAAAACAAGTTATCAAAACCTCTCAGACACAGCCAAAGCTGTGCTCAGAGGAAAATTTATATTACTTAGGCCTACATTGATAAGACTGAAAGATCACATATTGACAAACTAACATCATACCTCAAGGGACTAAAAAAGCAAAAACAAACAAACAAACAAAAGGGGAAAAAAATACATCAAACCCAAAGCCAGCAGAAGAAAAGGAATAACAAAAATCAGACCAGAACTAAAGAAATTGAAACAAAAAAAAGTATCAATGAAACAAAAGTTGGTTCTTTGAAAAGATAAACAAAATCAGCTCACAGAAATAAAAATGGAGAAAAAAAAAAAGAAAAAAAGAAAATATTTACTGTTAGCTTCAATGTGGGCGTGAATAAAGGAGAAAAGTCAAAGAGTGAAGCTATTTTTTCCCCCAAGGATTATGAAAAATGAAATTACCTTTGATTTTTTTTATAGGAATACTTTAGACAGAGCATGTCTGGTTGTGTATGTTAGAGGACTAGCAAGATACCAGTATAGAAAATACTGAACATAAAATGACTATTAGATATTCAAGAGAAGATGATCAGTAAAGGGTAGATACACAAGGACCAAGAAGTCTTAGCAGAAACAAAATTTCAGTAGTTAACCACATGTAGATTGTATATAAGGCCATGAGACTAGATAAATTTAGAGACAAATTAGAGATTAAAACTTGTATACATTAAAGGACCGAGTCTTGGGGCTCTCCAACATTTGAGGTTTATAAAATAAAGAAGAAAAACAATAAGGCTAAGAAACAGTTAGAAAGGTAGAAAAAAACCCGGAAGAAAATGGTGTCCTGGAAATTATGAACTTGTTTCAAAGTGGAGAAAATATAAATACTTCATATGTTGTTGACATATCAAGCAAGATAATGACTCAGAGAAGACCATTTAATGTAACAAAGGGTGAGTCTTTGTGATCTTGTTGAAAGCATTTTCAGTGAATGGTGGTAATTAAAACCCCATTGGAATGGATTTCAGGACAGAAGAGGGTGGAGAAAAAACTGGAGACTGAACAGAACTATTTTAGGATGATTGGCTCTAAAGACAAGGAGAGAAGTGGATCAATGCTGAATGGACACTGAATACAATAAAGAGTTTTGTTTGTAGAATTGTTTAATAAAGTTAGAGAAGGCAGAAAATGAGATATAACAACAATTTTTAATTTGCCAATTAGATAGGGAAAAAAGCAAAAGTAAAAGAGGAACAAAGGAATCAAGAATTATGCAACAGAGTGATTAAGAATATTTATAATGACAGTGATAGCATATTGCAGAGATGTGAGACAGAATAAATTTAAAGTTTCAGGAGATAAATTATTAGAGAACAATATAATGATGCTAACTTCAAATTCCATTATAAGCAATTGAAGAATTAGAAGCAGTTTCTAAAGAAGTCATTCTTTTACTGTATTAAAAATTATAATACTTCTTTTTACATCATGAATGTATATATCAATAGTTTTTCAATGAAAACAATTTGCAATAACCAAGAAGACATGTTTAAAAAAACACTTAAGAATAATTTGTGAGTTCATTTATTGGAATTCCAAATATTCATATGGTCTAGAGAAAACTAAGCATGATTTATTCTTAATTTACTAAAAATTTGCTATTAATTTTGTAGTTTGATGCAATTTTCAAATCTAACAATAAAAGACTGTGGATTACCTGTGAAATATAAAAATTTAAAAGCAATTCTTTTTTCTCCATTAAGAGGTTCCTCCTCTCAATCTTTCCTAGTTATTAGTTTTTTAACTGTCAAATTCATTTAGAAAGCGACAGAAACATAAAGGAGCTATGAAATGCAATTAAGCTTCTAGCTTTCTTCAATGTTTCTGAATCAGCTGATTTTTTAAAAACCATTTTATTTGTCAAAATAAGCACTAAGAAATGGTAAATTGCACTTTTTCAGAGAAATGCTTTAGTGTACATACCATTGGGATATATCAGTGCAGATTAACTGAAGCTTCAGCAGCATTTCAAATGTCCCTTTGGTGTCTAGCACCATATTAGTAAGTACTCAACAAATAGTAATTGATGTTGATGGCACAGACAGATTGAGCACAGATATTTAATAGCCTTTCATAGTGAGAGGGGATGTGACTTTTTAAACTACTCATGTTAGCTACCCTGAAACGATATTTATCCTCTTTTTATGTGACAAGAGAAGTTGGAAATCAGTCTATGTCTACATAAGACTAATCATCCAGATACGAAGTGAACTATGCCATCATTCGTCAAGCCATTTAAAGGTATCGGACATCTTAAATGCATTTAGGATAACTATGCAGTTCTAGGTAATTGTTCACACGTTTAAATTGGGCAAACATGGAGATGAATCACAAATTTAACTCTATTTGTGGTATCTGGTGCATGTTTCTTAACATGTTTGCAACTCAAGTTCTTTAGAACTTTCAGGTTTTTAGTTGTTTGTTTTAAAATTCTATGCAATTTTTTACCAAACTGAGTTGATACCACAGAAGTTGGATTTATTAAATTATTTTTAAATAAACACATGTACCAAATCTCTTTTCCGAATTCTTTTTTCTACCAAATAGTCCATAAACACTTTCTCTTACCCACTTCAGAGTTCTGCTCCTAAATCTCTGATCGAGAAAAAATTATATCTTTTCCAGTCACTAATAGGCTTTCTGTTGTCACTGTTTTTGCTGTCACTGATTCTTTCATTGTTAAAATATTATCGACCAAGGACACTTGCATTGTGTGCTTGAAATATGTTCCACTTGGGCCCTCAGTATTTCTAGTTTTATAGTCTATAACTGGCTTTGACTATAACACTATTTCAGGATAGGTAGAGAGGGATGTGGGAAAGGAAAGTACTGACTGCTTCTAGTGGCAGTCACATTTCAGTATAGAACTAGGTATCATACACAGCTATCTAGGACCTAGAATTGAGACCAGTTTATCATTCCAGGTTTCAACTTTGATGTTATGATTAATAGCTCAGAATCAGGGGTCAGAACTACTTAAGCTGATACCTTGCTAGCTGTGTATTTTGAGGAAATTACTTAATTTTTTTATACTTAAAGTTGGTTTTCTCTGCTCTAAAATGAAAATAGAGTCCTCATAGTATTACTGTGAGAGTTAAATGAGTTTATAATGAAATAATTTAGAACAGTGCTTTGAACACGGAAATTGTCATGGTCTTGGTGAATTTTCCCTGAATGACCCTTGATATGTTTCTTAATCTTTTTAAAAAGTGCCACATTTAAATCCCTTTCCTCCCAGAAAGATCCCTGTTCACTGTGAAGTTTTTCTCAACTCTTTTGAACTCTGAAATTCAACATATTTTTGATGTGGTAACTTCTATCTAGACACTAAGATCCAGTTTTCTTTTTCCCAGGCCAGTTGAGAAGGTTCTGAGAGTTGCTTTTCGATGATTCTTCTGAAAACAAATTTGCTGACTCCAAGTTGACAATTTTTAAAAAGCTGCTTCTCTAGCAAATGTTCACACTAACAGAGCACACAGAGAAATTTTTCAGTGTGAGAAAGTTTCAATATTATGTTCTTAGTCAACTATTAACAAACCCGAAAGTATAACATTAGTGAAAACAATGATCTGTGGACAAAGACAGAGGGACAAATATCACTATGTATTATTTTCCTGGAAAATGGACAAAACTTTTTTGCCCAATAATGTTTGAGTTTTCTGTGATAAATTTATTTTAGAATGGGATTCATATTCTGCCTTATTTTTCTTTTTAATTTTATTTTCTCTGGTATTTTACAATTTTTATTGAACTCGGGTTACTATACTTTTGTTAGAATTGCATGTGTTTTGCAGTTTCTTAGAATTAAGGTACTCAGCATGGTGACTAATTTGAACATTATTCGATATTTTCTTATTTGCAGAAAATGCTGATAGTATTTCTACGATTGGAGTCAGATATGTGGGTGGTGGTATTGAAAGCTCAATCTCTAACTGCTTCTTCAATAAAATCAAAGACTAGGTGCTTGACAGGGCCAGAATGACCTTTTTCTCACTTTTCTGTCAGATAGTTCCAAAAGGAGGAGTGTTTTTATCTAAGCAATTCCCATGGCTCACACCACTTTTGTCATCTCAAGCTGCATGCTAGAAATAAGTTCAGGGATTCAGTTTCTTACTTCCATTCCAAGAAAATCTTCAAGGCTACAACTGAGGTAAGAACACAAAGGGCAATTTTTCTTTTTTCCCTTTGTATGGCCCAGTGTAAAGGGTATAAGATTAGATTTGTCTCTTGATGCAATAGGATATGATAGACATTTCTAATTGAATTAAATACTTGCTTGAATTTCATTCTCCATATTAGTTTGTTTTTTCAGTAAAGAATTGAAAGATACATTGGTCTTTTATTTAAACTGCATCTTCCTTGGAATCTCACAATTTTCATTCCTTTTAATTTACACACACATTCCTACTAGCTTAACTTCCCTCAATTATAGCAGAGAGCAAACAGCCCGTTGAAAAACAGTAGGCATCCTGACAAGCAGAATTGAAAGTTGAAGCCATTAGGAAGACATAATAAAACTTATGGTTTTAATTAATGAAAATAATGACTCTGTGACACTGAGAATATGTTAAATCAAGTTTAGTGACTTTCTGTTTAACAAGGAAACATTGTGAATAATACATTTTAGAAAAATTTTCATCCAAATATTAAGTGTACTCTCAGTAGTGTAACTTTATTTTAGAGATATCTTAATATGGAACATATGTTTCTGGCTAAGTATGAAGAAAAGAAGCTGTACCTCTATACCCTTGCTAGTATTATTCTGTTATCTGTGCACATATCTGGCTCTCTTTTAACTTGATCATAAGGTCCTAAGAGTAAGGATAATATATTTTAATTTGCACACCTATTAGACAAGGTTTAACAAAATGATAGACAATGATTGAAAGTTATATTGCTTTCATCTCATTCTTACTAGGGAGCTTGGGTCTACACAGTCCTTCTCTTCACCTATTTCTCTTAAACACCACCCATACCATTTCACCTGTTGTGCTAATATTCATATTCTTGGAGATTCCAAAAAAAATAGTGCTAAGATATCAATTTTGAAAATTTGATTTTTGATTAAGTCACTTTAAATACAGATTACTTTTCTACCACAGATTAACACTAATTTGCACACACCTCTATCACACTGTTCTTAATGAACTATTTAAATTATCACACAGATAATATAACACAATTTTGAACTTTTCAGTCACCCACACTTGCTATGATCCCTGAAAATCTATTCCCATTTATTTTTTTCCTATTCATTTCCTCACTGCAGTGGTCAGTTCCCAGCACACTGAGCCTGGCTGTTTTATAGGAACAGTTTAAGCATGCTTTGAATTAGTTTTCCTCAGCAAATACAAAACATTCACAGATATATTGTTTATCACACATTCTACAAAGTCACAAGAATTAGAACAAATTGACATTCATTTGTAATACTTGTTGAAAACAATAATATTTGTGGTACATGTTATTAAAAGTAGAAACTTATTAAAATGAAATTTTAATCAGGGATACACACACACACACACACACACACACATATATGGGAGATGCAAAAAAAAGTATGCGCATTTTAAGAGATGTTATATATGTATTACTTTTAGTTTGCCATAATCAGAAGTGTCTGGATGCTGATGGCAACCACTTTGAAAACCTCTTGTAATTGCAGAAGTCAAATATGACTCCAATTAATCTTTTGATAGTTGGCATCTGTTGAGTGTTGCCAATTTAATACAGTTTTTTTTTCTTTCTTAAAATGTGTACACATTTTTGGCACCCTCTGATATATCATAAAGAAAACTGTAAAAGACTATATTTTGGAACTGACACTGTTTTAAATAACAGTAAAAAATCAATGACCATATCTATTAGTAATTATGTTTAGCAAATCAACACATAATTAAACAATAATAGCCCAGACATTAAAAGCATAATTGAAGTTAACATGTTCTGAGATTAATGTGTTGTTTAAAAGGAGATTAAAAACATTGATTAAATTTTGATTTTGTTAATTCAGTTGTGCACAGTATAACTTCTAGAGTCACTATTATAGAGTATAACTGCAAGACTGTTAAAGGGGAAAATTGTATAATGAAAAGGAGGGAAATGCTCTATCAATCTAAAAGGTAAATGGAAAGAAGGAAAAATAGTAAAAGCAGGTAAAACTAATGTCAAATAAAAAGGCAAAAATGAATCAAAATATATTAACAATCTTAATCAATGTAAATGTATTAAATTTTCTGATTAAAAACAAAGATTGTGAGACTGAATTATATATATACATTTTTCAACTCTATATCTTCAATCTGTATTTTCTTTGACACTTTACACTAAAATGTAAGGACATAGAAAATTTGGAAATAAAAGGTGAAAAACATTTATCCAAAATCTGAACAAAAAGAAAGCTAGTAGTTTTTTAAATTACACTGAATGAACATTAAGCATTTAAAAAATGTACAAAAATTTCTTGAAAAAGTAGAAGTTATGAAATACTCTTTCATTGCATGATAACCAGATCCTAACATTACAGCCATTTTAATGTGTTGCTCATTTCAAAATATATAGAAACTGTCTCCATGAATCCCTCCTTGAAAAACCAGTGAACAACAACAACAAAGAAAGACATAGTCACTCAAGTAAATGAGAGGTCAGCCTGGATCTGAAAACATATGAAAACCAGGTTAGCCCAGTAGCTATCCAGGAGACAGAACATGATACCTAAGTCTAGACTATGAAGACAGGTAGCCAAGAATACAGAATGGAGTGAGAAAAAAACACTGAAAGGAGTCAGACTAACATGGAACTGAGTTTGCCACAATCATGAGAAGGCACAAAATACTCAGGAGACCAGATTGGGGATATCTTTTATTGGAAGAGAACAAAGAAAGGAAGACAAATCTGATAACTTTTGAGTTAAGACTTTTAAAACAGCCTGAAAAGGTCCTGAAATGGGAGTAACAACTACCTTCCAACTAATGCAGGAATATAACTTCTCTGAAGGGAAATTTTTTCTACATTGACCTACCAGATTTTCATAAATAAAATAAATCACCAATGACAAATATTGCTAAAAACAAAAGAAGGCAAAATGTTCAGATGCAGAAGCAACACACACACACACACACACACACACACAGAGAGAGAGAGAGAGAGAGAGAAAGAGAGAGAGAGAGAGAGAGAGAGAGAGAGATTGAGGATTTAAAGAACTTCACAGTAAAATAGTTTACGCTACAGTTGCAGACAATGATAAACAAAAGCATACTATTTGCTGACATTGTATAGTATACATAAGAGAGCAGAAACCTCTACTCCGCAGAGTCACTCAAGAATCCAAGCTATTTTGATTAGTACTATCTTTAGCCTACTAGATTGTTGCACTAAAAGAAGAGAAAGACTGGTTAATTGTGCATTGATTTTGTGCTGTCTCAGACCAGACATGACACATGATACTTCTCATATTTAATTAGCTAGAACTAGTTACATGATTTAACCTAACTTCAATGATACTGACAATTACAGCAAAAAAAAAAAAAAGAACATTGATTGGTATCAATGCCTCTGTCACAACTTAATAAGTTTATATTATCAGATATAGTATACAAAATAACTATAAAATTAAAAAAAACCATGATTGGGGATGGGTGAAATTTGACAGATTAGTCCTCGTTTTAAGTGAGTGAACTGGAAGATATAATAAAATAGAACATAGTCTTCTAATAAAGTATGATCAAAATTAATAAAGCAAAAACTATTGCACTACATAAAGAAAGAGCAATTCATTATAATGGTGAATTTCAAGGTAACACTATTAATTTTTGATAGGCCAAACTAGTCATGAAAAATCAATGATGATATAGAAGGTTTGAACAATATAATAACCAATTTTGATCTAATAGTCATCCAACTTCAAGTGTCCACATTATTCTCAAGCAGTCCATATGCAAATTATGGCTATTGGTCATTTATTAATCAATAAGGTATATATCTTAAAGTGCAAATATAACATTACACTGACCAGTCCTTTCAGTAATTCTGTGGTTAATACAGTATATTTTCAATATATTTATTTTCTGGTAGATTATGCAATAATTTTATTCTACTTATCATCAGTAACAAAATATTACCACTTGTGAGAATTTAATGATTTTCCTTTTATTCATTTATTTATTTATTTGAGTTGTAGTCTCAGTCTGTCACCCAGACTGGAGTGAGTGGCACGCTCCCAGTCACCACAACCTCGACCTGTTGGGCTCAGGCAATCCCTCCACCTCAGCTTTCCAAGTAGCCGAAAGTACTGGCGCGCACTACCACACCCAGCTAATTTTCTGATTTATTGTAGAGACGAAGTCTCACCATGTTGCCCAGGCTGGTCTCAAAGTCTCGGGTTCAGGCAATTCTCTCTCCTCGGCCTCCCAAAGTGCTGGGATTGTAAACTTGAACCACCGCACCTGGCCAAATTTAATGATTTTTCAAGTAAATTTTATTTTAGAACAGTTTAAATTTAGAGAATACTTGAAAACATGAACATTTATCATAATACCATAAGAAAGGGATTGGCAGTAGCCGAAAAATGCCAGAGGAGGTTGGGCACATAACATCAATAAGGATACCTTATCTCAAACCAGGTGAAGTGGGGATCAAAGGAAGGCCCAAACTTTACCTGTACAATGATCCTGAACTGTACGCTACATCTTTAAAATTAAAAATGAAAAAAAATCACAAATTCATTTCCTCCATTATTAACATCTTAGTATGATGTACTTGTTACAATTAATTGGCAATTATTAACACATCGTCATCAACCAAAGCCAGTGCCATATTCAGATTTCTTTAGTTTTTACCTAATATCCTATTGCTGTTTTATAATCTCATTCAAGATACCATATTACACTGGATAGTTGTGTATCTTTAAGTACCTCTTGGTTAGTAAAGTTTCTCAGACTTTCCTTTTTTAACAGTTTTGAAGATCAAGCTTTTCCTAGAATATCCCACAGTTGAAATTTTTCTGATTTTTTTCATAATTAGATTGTGTTTATTTGTTTGGAGGAAGAAGAAAATAGATGCAAAGTGCTACTTTTATTACATCATTTCGAGTGCACAATATCTGAAAAATATATTTATATATATTATGTTTACAACTGTAAGATTAAAGCAGAGAAAATAAAAAATATTTAAATCCTTTAGATACCTCATCCCAACTTTGTTTGTATAATAAAAATATATTTTATATTTATGAATATATGTATATATTATGAAAAATATATTTTAAAATTTACTTTGAATCCCAAATACTATTTTTTGTGTTTTCTGTGTTGCTAGCATCATGCATGGCAACTGCTCTAAAATAATTTCATGTATTATTTATTTATATATTTCTAAACTAATTTTTGCAACAAAACAATAAGTAACATGAGCACAAATATATTTATATCATATAGAAGCCAACACATGTCTTTATGCATAATAAGCTATAACAAGATTGTTGATATTGGGATAGTTCGCTTTATGTTTGAGGGAATCTTTTTCATTTATATGATAGAAATTCAAACATAGAAAAGTAGTAAAAAATATATACTCTAATGTTCAATTGGAAAAATAACAAGTCATGAAGTGTGAATGACTTTTCAAGTAATATGGAATTTTATAGTGGAAAAGATAAAACAAATAGGCCTTTGAACTCCCAATTGCATTCTCTTTCCATAAAGCTCACTAATTCTCAGTTCCTTGAAGTGCATATAATTTTCTCTGTGCAACTTCAAACTCTGAATGGTATGTAATTTTCCACATGATGATAAGAAATCCATTTCCCATTTTTAGAAGATGTTCAGAATTACCATGAATCTTCAAGAGAGCATTACGCCACACACAATTCTATTCTTTTGAGGCTCTAAAAATGTAATAACTGTAAGTGTAAATAATCTTGGGCAAAACATTTGCATGAAAATTAGAACTGTAGATGTTTTAAATAAAAAAAAAATAAAACCAAAAGCAAAGATATTCTTTGAAATTCTTTGAAATATTTTTGGAATACAACTGGCATAAATAAAATATGAATCACAAAATATATAAATTAGTATATTTTGGTGACTAGTGAGAACTAGTTATTAATTTATCAAGGCATTTAAACATATTTTTATTATTGAGTTCCCACTAGGTGCAATGGGGACACAAAGACAAATCAAATAGTCATTGCCCTTAAGAAATTTAAAGTCTGTGGGTGAGAGACAAGCAAGAAATTTTCATGAACTGTGATTAGGTGCTTCTGGGATACATGCAAGGGGGCATATTTCTGACTTTGTGTGTGCGTGTTTGCGTGTGTGCACACATGTATGCACACGTATTGTTGGCAAGTTAAGAGCATAGCAGAGTTTTTCACTGAAGGGTTTTCAAAAGAGAGCGTAGTTTGAGCTGAGACTTAATAAGAGATAACCAAGGGTGTTCAGAGGAAAATCATTGTAGGCAAAAGAGTGAAAAAACAAACAAGCAAACAAAAAAGATTAGGGGCAGAAAAGAGTATGAGACCATCAGGTAATTGCAGGTAGTTTAGTTTCCTATTGCTAAATAACCCTAGTAAAGTGATTTAGTAATCAATATGCCCTAAAGTTACAGGTTAAATCTGTATGATGAAGGTGAAATAGGTCTAATATAAAAATGTATTTATTCTGCCTTCCCCCAAGGCCACATATTCCTGAATCAAATGTATCAAAAATATTGACAATATTTGCTATAACAACTGGTTTCTATCACACTTAGTGTTTCAACTACAATGAATAATAAATTGCTTAACAGCTTGAAATAAGGTAAAAAACATATTTAGGTAAAAAAAGCTATCTGTTAACTCCACTCAAATACAAATGGTCACAGTATTGAATTACTAGTCTTTCTATCAACTTTTAAGAAGACTGTATTGACACAAAAGACAAAGTTAATATGAAAAGGGAAAAAAAGGAAACTTTCCCTTTCACACATATTTAAAAATACGTATTAAATATATAAATTTAGTTCAATATTAATTAAATTTAATTTAATATTACTTATATATTAATATATATGGGAAGGAAAAGGGAGAGAGAAAAATTGTTCATAATTTTAAAAAGTCCTGACAATGCAACATGTAAGAACAACTGTAAAATAATTATAAAAAGTTTCAGATAATATTTATTAACAAATAAAATGGTAGTAAAGCTTTTATAGTCATTGAAATAACTACAGTTTAACAGACTTTAACAGGAAGGAAGTACTTAGTTTACGAGCAATTCTTTCACATTTGAGCATTTTTTAGTATTTCAGAATTTTGAATGGGAGTTTATGCTTAGATCACTAGGTATATGTCAACAATACTCCTTTATGATTTACATTTATAATTTTTCTTGTGATATAAGAAAATAATTGGAAGAAATTAAATAAATTTAATTAACTACATATTTCCCAAGCAGTTGATAAAATTAAGCTTGGAGCCCAAAACAGGTAGTATGTTCTAACAGATAATCCTATGAGATACATTCTCTTATATAATAGAAATGTGCAATGTCAATAGTCATTCATTCAGCAAGAGGTAGAAAACTTACTCTCCAACTATGTTCAAGACAGTCTTGAACTATTATTGAAATTATCCTTTCTTCAGTGCTAATAGCATTTCTGTTTGTTTGAAACAACTGGTGAGTGTATTACTTTTGACCTCTTCCAAAGTCCTAACTAGCAAGTTTAGCGAAGGGAATTACCTTGTTTAGCTTGTAGGACTGACATTGGGTCAAGTTTGGAAAGAGGGCACAGTTATTCTTTAGTTTTCCATGTAGAGAACACTCATATTGTAAAAGCCCATAACTATGTTGTTGTAAAATGAATGGAGTATGTAAATCTGTCTAGTGCAGGGCTGTGGTTTTGCAAGTTAAGATGGCAATATACCTGGTCATACACTCATTCCTACTCATATATTTCTATCTTTACTTGCCTAACTCTACTAACTTGCAGATGGATACAGTTGTGAGGGAAGGGATGATATTTATTAACTCCAAAATGTCCAAAGGTAAATAAAACTAAAGTTTGTAAATTGATATCATAAATCATAAAGCTACATAATTTCTTTAATAAACATATTAATCTACTGATTTCTTTTTTTAAAAGAGCTTCTAGGATCAAAAAAGTTTTGTTTTTGTTTTTGTTTTTTTTTTAAATAACTACAGAGGCTTCTGTAGTTATTTAAAAAAAAACTTTTTTGATCCTAGAAGCTTTTCTCAAAATAAAAATTACCGAATCAAATTAAAATATCACTGCACATAAAAGTATACTAATTATGAATTCATTTCAAATAAAGTAATTGGAAACTCTGTTTGTAAAGCTTTTTAGATCTCAGTAACTTCATAAGTTTCTTAGATGCCTGCCATCAGTTTGCTTACATTTGTGTAATTCAATTCATTCAGATAGTGAGATTGCAAAATTCTGTTGATGCTTAATGTTGCATTAAGATTTTAATTTGTTTATCCCAAAGTTGTTTTGTGTATGTCTCCTCCTAACTCCTCTGTATCTTTTTTTTTTTTTGGTTTTGTTTTAATATAATAATTTCCAGTGTTGGAGATAAATGTAATCTGAGAGAATATTAATGTAAATCAAAGAGAGGAAAGGAGAGCAGAATTGATTTCAAAAGGAATTGAAAATCACACCTCCTTTTTCATGCAGTATACTCCAACAAATCTCCTTATGTTAATAGCTGTATGCTGCACTGTTTTTTTCCCCAAATCCATTATATACATAAAGCAAGAATATAATTTATGAATGGGTATACTTTGTAATTTTCAAAATTCAAGTTTTATTTGAAACTGATTGGTTGAAAGGCATCATAAAGTTAAGCATATAGTCTTTTTAAAATTCCAGCATGCTTGATTTTTGTAAATTTCCCTTCTTTGCTATTATCTCCCTAGTTCCTAAAGTTATTCTTATTCATAAATGAAAGCTTTAGTAGAATGTCTTCTGGGTCATAGGTTCCCTCTCAGCTAGTGATTTTCTGCTGCTTAATGTGCACAGTGGTTACTACCAGCTGAAGTAATTGAACTAAGATGCACATTAAACTTGTAGCCAGACAATGCAGTTTCTGGCGAATGACTCACTGTCTGCCCAGTATAGCACTGAAAATTGGATAGTACAATCTATACTTTTAGCACAGGTCAAGACTAGTTCTAAAATTTTGCCGTAAACATATTTTCCCTCCTATTTTAAAGAAATAAACTAAAATTAAATATTTCCTATTATAGTTCTTATTTTATTTACTAATCCTCAAGACACACACTCATAGATGGCTAATGCACCCTTTTATGATGATAGAAAAATAATAGCAACTCCAACAGCATATGGCTTTCATTTCTTTAGATTTTCATTAATTCAACAGACATTTATCAATCTGGAATGCAGTGGATATATAGATAAATTTAAAAAATAGTTTTATGTCTCTGGGTATGCCAATCTATTAGAGTAGACACACAAGCAAATAAGTAATTAACTTGCTAAACAATGTATGATAATATCATTTGAGAAGATATTGTCAATGTCTCACCTATATCCACTCAGATTTTAGTAGTTCAGAGAAGTCAATCTTTTTGACTAGTCTTTCTCTGACCACTGATATGTTCTCAATTTACAAAGAGTTACAAAAAATTAATCAATCCTGGAAATGAAGGAATTAATGTAAAAATGTCCCACTCTCTTATCTTGGCTACACTTGCCATCATAAGGGATTGAGCTTCAGCTGTCCACAGTGTCTACTCACGATTTAAGATTTTTTTTGACTTGCTTTCTTTTCCTGTATTATCCCATTCCAAAGAATGTGTTTCCTGACACCAAGTCTTAAATAAACTACTTGCCCTCAGAACTCTTCTCAGGGTTTGCCTCTGGAGAACTTGCACTAAAATAAGTGCCTATTAATTATACAATTCATTATTATTATGTCTGTAATAGATCTCATTTATTATTTATAATTAGTATTATAGAGCCATCACATGTTTAAGTAACCATAGGCAGTCTAGTATTTCAGATCTGAGAGATAAGAGATGAGGAAAGAAAAATTAGCATAGACCAGATTATGATGGAGAAAATAATTTAAAATGTGATGGGGTGTCACTGGAAATTAAAATCAGAAAAATGAGAATGGACACAGTGGTTCACACCTGTAATCCCAACATTTTGGGAAGCAAAGACAAGAGGATTGCCTGACCCCTGGGGTTGGAGACTAGCCTGGGCAACTTGGCAAGACCTTGTCTCTACAATAATGATCTAAAAAATTAGCCAGAAGTGGTGGTGCGTGCCTGTAGTTCCAGCAACTCGGAAGGCTGAGGCAAAAGGATTGCCTGGGCCCAGCAGGTCCGGGCTATGTTGGCCATGATCCTGGCACTTCAGCCTGAGTCATAGAGTGAGATTCCGACTCAAAAAAAGAAAAACAAAACAAAACAAAAAATCAGTAAAATTATTTATTTTAATGCACAATTCATAAAAGTGGGTTTATTTGGAAGAGAGATTGGACACATTCTCACACCTGCACACACATGTGCGCGGGTGTGCACGCACACACACACACATACATGAGATTATTGCAATGACTGGCCTAATGAGTCCCTTTTCTTTGTAAAGAGAAGAAAATATGTCCCTAATGTGCTCCTATGAAGGCTCTGGAATGTTATCCTATTAAAAAATGAAATATGCAATACCCGTATTACATACCAGATATGTGAAATGTACTATGGAAGACACACTATCTCTAAAACCCAGTCCGGCTTTCAAGTTAAAAATAGAACATTAATGGACCAGGCTCAGTGGCTCAGTGTGTAATCCCAGCACGTTGGGAGGCCTTGGTGAGTAGATTGCCTGAGCCCGCGGGTTCGAGACCAGCCCAGGTAACATGGTGAGACCTACTCTCTAAAATAAGTCAAAAATTAGCCATGCATGGTAACATGCCCCTGAAGTTCTGGCTACTTGGAAAATTGGCCCTGGGGTGGTCATGAGCATGTCATTGTAATCCAGCCTGGGCGACGGAGTAAGACTCCAACGCCCCTCCCCCAAATATAGAGCATAAATGAATACCAATATTCAAGGAACAGAAAAGGAAAGTCCATATTGAAAGGGTTCTGAGAGCCTGGAAGAGAAGCAGCCAATGGATATGAAAGTTTAAATAAAGAGAGTGCAATTAATAATTACAAAAAGCATAAAAATCAATTAAGATAAGCACTGAAAATAGGATATTGAATTTTAACATTTAGGTGTGAAACATATCCTAAGATGGAAAAGTGGTATTTATGAAAATTTTTGCTGTAATGGAATCAATAGCCACAAGAGTTCATAATTTATGAGCAATGCGCCTGCATTATTCTCCTTTTTATATGTTGTTTCCCAAGTCAAAATATCTGTGTCTTAGGGTGAAAGTATGAATAAACATACATGTGTTTTGATACTCAAGACAATGCTACATTTTGTAATTATATACAATATTTCTGAATTCTAGTCATTTACTAAATTATCAAAAAAAACACAACCAATGACATACCAAATAGAATTTGACATTAATTAATACTCATTACAAAGTCTAGCAGAGACAATTTATTTAGGTCCTTTAACATTTTGTTGATGACTTATACCCTATGAAAAACATAAACATTTCATAATTACTTCCCTGGTTAAAAAAAAGTTAGTGTACAAGTATACATTTCAACTTTAGTCTTTAAAATAAGCCAGTTAAAATGAAGGAATACGTAGAAAACAAAACAATGTATGTGTTTGTGTGTGTGAGAGAGAGAGAGAGAGAATGTATGTGTGTATATTTGAAAACTTGGAAGCAAAAAGTCACTGACAGAAAAATGAAATCTGATGAATCCATTAACACTTGCCAGCGTGGATGTCATCAAACTCTCCGGAGCTACCGACTTTTGCTATGAAGCCCCCTCCCTCTTTCTCTCCTTCTGCTCTTTTCTTGCTCTTTCTCTCTCCACTCTCCTGTAGGGCATTAAAGAGTCCAGAAGTCAACACTTCCTGGTGAGGCCCCTCACCCAGGTGCTGCTTGGCTCGGCTTGGCGTATGCTTGAGTGAGTAATACACTTTAGAACTTGTTGTGATCATGGCTTGGGTGTGGTGTGTTTAGACATGGAAACTACTGGAGAGGACAAGGAGCAGATCTAGCATTGGCCTGATGGAACACTAACAAAATCAATAGAATGGTGATACTAAAATATGAAAAATTAATTTCAAACAATTCTATGGTTGTTTGTTTACATATGTAAAGTAAAAACTTACTGAAGTACTAAGTGTTTGGAATTCGGTAATTATGTCTTTTCATTTTTTTCTTACCCTGTGGCTCTTTCAAACACAAATGAGTAGCTGGATTAGTACAAATTAAAGGTTTAAATTTCATTTAATGTACCAATAAAAATACTCATAAAGTTATAACATATTCTTAAAAATGTATTTTAAGGTTGGGAAAAATTTCCTGTAAAATTCTAGATGAATTCAAATGTATAGAGACAGTAATCACCTGGCACTTTCATATCCTTCAAATTCAGGTTGTTTCAAGGAGTAGATCTTTGTTTTTCTTTTATGTATTACAAAGTCTTTTTAACAAACAACAGAAAAGTTAGTGTAAAACTGAGAAATGACAGATAACCACATGTTTCTGAGCAATTGAATCTGAGAAGCTCATATTCTAGGGTCAGGTTTAGAGAAGAGTTTTACATGATTTGGAGGCTTATCATCTGGTTTAGAGAAGTAATAAAGGTCACACATTCTTAAACTGCATTCACAACGCTTTATAGTGTTGTGTCTGCCTGAATAATCAACCATATACTGTGTAGAATGTTTCCTGAGAAATTACTTTCATAGCCACTTAGAAGATTAAAAAAAAAAAGAAAAAGCAAAAACAAAAATAAGCTGGTAAAAAACAATTCATATGACCTAGTAAAAAGATAAAAAATAAATAAATGTATAAAGAAAATGTCCAAGTGAAAGAATAAGTTCAGCACTAAAGATCATAAGTTATTTGCATGAGTATGAGTTCATCTATGAAGATAATTTGTATTTATCCTTATGTCATCAACACAACAAATGTTAGCTAGGAATGTAAATCATATAGAGTTGTTTCTTCAGTGACCTTTACAAATAAAATAAACGTGTTGAATCACTAGAAAAGTTATGAAGACCATTAAGAAGACAAGCTGTAAAGTTATTTTTTAAAGTAAGCAATTTTCTTATGACTTCTGAAAGATAAAGTTCACAGCAGGTAGAACACTTAGAGATCATGAACTGATATAATCTCCCCATTAATTTTTCCTCCTTTTATTTCTATTTGTTTACTTTGAATTTTTGAAAAAGTAATCGATATTTTGGCTCAGATATATATGTAAAGAACAAGAAATTCCAGTAATAGGTATATTTGCAACAGATATGCATACATGTTTTCACAAAAAGACATTAGATAGAATGATTATTCAAACACTATGCATCTGCTAGCAGTTTTTATCCTAAATAACTCCAAACTGGAAACTATCAAGATATTTCTAAAATCTTATTCAAATGTTCATGCATAATGAACAAAGTATAATGAACAAATACATTATAGTAAATTCACTAAATCAGTTATGTGTATATATGTAAAAGAATGAACAACAAAATGCAACAACATATAGAAGAATTTCGCAAACATCATTATTTGAAAGAAGCCATTCACAAAGATTTCATAATGTATAAAGTAAAAAAAAAAAAACGAAAAAAGGGCAAAATTAAAATATACTCTAAGAAATCAAATTGCTAATAAAACTTTAATGGTATATCTGACTACAAGGAGGCACAGAAGAAAAAACATATATATATTTCTAGGGTTTTTAGGGGAAAATGTTACCAAGAAAACAGAAAAAAGAAAATTAATTGTAAAAGAAATACTATAAGGAAATTGAACTTGAATTAATGTTTATCCCTTTTTTTCACCCTCCTTTTCTTCTCTTCTTGCCTATTCCATCCAATTAATGCTGGATTTATTTCTGTTTATTCAACTTCAAATCTTCTTTACCGCTAATTGCGTTCAGACATCTGTTACCTCCATTTGTCATGGCTAATTCATATTCATTCTTTGAATTTCAAATGTATGCCTTTAAAAAGACTTCCACTGCATAAGTGTTTCTTGTTTTGTATTTTTATTGTACTTCAAAGCTCTGATCAGTGTTTTAAATATAGTAAAGTAGAAGAATGAACACTTTCACAATCATGTAACATGTTCCATCTATATTCACTACTTTGGAAAGTCTTGAATTTGAATAGGTTGCCAAAGTGTTGATGTTAAACTAAGGTTGATTCCAGACTAAGCATCTGCTCTTTGTCCTGGAAAATTCTAGACATGGGTAAATTTGGCCACCTCTGTTTTAGATCTGAGGAAAGAACACTGATAATCTAAGAAGGTGGTAGAATAAAGGAAAATCTTGAAAGTCTGTCTTTTGGGCTATTTCAGGGAACATGTGAATTGTAACAATTACCTGTGAGTGATGAAGGAAACTGAAAAATTTTAGTGAAAAGAACTAATTAAGGAAGCAGTGGCACAGATATGTAGATCTTGGACATCAAGCAGCCCATGAAGGAATCTATGAAGAGTAAATCAATAAATGGAGGATTTTAGCTCAAGCCTTAGAGACATATTCGTCCTTTCAATCTCTTTTTCTCAATTGCCTGCTTGTGCCATAAATCGTATGGATAAAGTAAAAAACAAAATAAAAATCACATTATTATTTATAGAGAGCTTTATTATTTATGCTATTTGGCCTATTTATTTGACAGATGCTATTTATATAACTTAGATATTACCCTGGCTTTAGATATGCCCTATCATTAGTGTTTCAAGTTAATAAATGGAAGGTTGCTTTTAACTTAAATGTTACTTCTAGTAGTAAATTTTTTCTTCTTCTAATATGCAGTGAACTACCTACCTCTCTGTATTGCAAGCTTTCGTGACATGAGATTTTAAGAATGAGCACACAAATAGAGGAATTATAAATAATTATAAGTGTGTGTTATATATAAGGGCCAAAAGCCTCACTAAACCTCACTTTTTAGCAGATAGCTCTATAAAAGTATAAAATTCAGAGGAAAAGGTAAGAAAAGAGTTAGTCAGAATATTCTATTGCCAGAACAATATATGTCATTCTCTACCAAGTTCATGGCTTTTGCATATGAAGAACTTATTTCATAGATATGCATTGGAAGGTCTGGAGATAGCACTCCAAACCTTCTGAATTCCAAGTCAAAAAATAAATAAATAAACAAATAGAACAACAGCAACCTATCAAACTTAACAAAACAAAGCAGCACTGCTTTTCTGTATATCCACCATTTCCTGCTTTTTAATAAGGATATAAAAACCATGAGCCTCCAAATGACATTGGAAAGATAGCTTCTGCTCTGGGAAACACATCCCAATTATGCCAAGCATATTTATTGTTTCGATTATTCTTCTTTTTCATATTTATAAGCAATCACTATCTGTCACATTTCTGCATGTCTTTCAAGTGAGAAACTTAACTACTCTCATTCTGGAAGCTTTTCAAGAATGTTTATATAATGGAACCTCAAGAGGACAAAGATAGTGTCTCCTGAAACAAAAGGCAGCTATGTTTGCACTTGAGGTAAAATCTGAGAACACTTAAAGTTCTTGACAACTATTACTGTGGTAGCTAGCATTAAAAAGACCTGTAAATAATAAACAAAGCATTGATATAATTTATTAGCTGTTACATTAGGAAGCTATATTAATTAATCATGAATATCTAAAACCAAATAAAGATCAATTGCATATCTAAATTCTTAATCTCAATTTACTAAGATATAATTTCACACTTAGCTATAGCTTAATTGAATATTATTTAATATAGTTAATCAATATTGTTTTTCAAGAATATTAACCTATCATCTTTTCTGCTCAGATACCATAGTTTTGTTGGAAGACAATTTTCTATAGGTCTCTGGTGTTTTTATGTGATTCATAACCAGAGCCACTGGCAGCATTTGTTCTAAACTATCATTTGAAATTTGTTTATATGGTAAAACACTTTGGAAGTTAGTTGCAATACCTCCTCTTTAAACAGAAGACAGATTTATTTACTCTCCAATGTAATACAAAATGCCATCCTTTGAGGAATTTTGTTCGCAACCGTTATTAAATATGGGTTTCTTAAACTTGAAATTTTCTCATCTGTGACACAAACCATTGTATGTATAACCTGAACTTGGGTCACTCTATATCACCCCTCAGAGACTTGCAGGTTAAGAAAAAGCAACACAAACCTGAAGCTCATAATGCTTGCTGTGATGTGAATTGTCTCTGACCAAGTAGTCCTGTGTCTTCTGTCAGCATCTAGGAAACGGTGACAACATAATTTATTAGCTTGTATATAGAGTAAAATCTTAGACTCATCAGTTTTTGAAAGTTTTGTGATACATAAAGATTAATAGTTTCAGTGATTAAATTCATAATCAAGCTCTCAACTAAATAATTTTCTTGCTAAAGTAGAATACTAATTGAAAGAAAGACATTTGTTTCTGAGAGAATAACTCAAACAGTTCATAATTAGCACTATATAGCCTAATTAATAACAGTTCAAATCATAAAATCTAAATGTGTTACAAATAGACAAAAAAGATTATCTGAAAATCAGTTCAGTGTTTCAGTGATTAAGAATTCTGCTTATCTATTTGCCTTGCCTAATAAATTGATTTAATTTCTCCAGTCAGAATAAGCTGAATACAAGACAGGAAGGTAAGGTATTCAAATTCAGTTCTCATGTTTTATTCTTCATCTTCCCTTTTGCTTAAAAAGAAGAAAATAATTATTTCTTCAGTTGTTGAAGAGTAAGCATAGCTTCTTAGTTAAAAGTCATTTAACTAAACATTTTAAACAAATCCGAAATGTAGTTCTATTTTTACACAATTAAATGTTACATATTAAATCACAAATACTAGACCATTTAATCAGTATAATTGTATCTTTATATTATTGGTATCAGTCAGGTATGAGAACAAATATGTTGTATGTTTTTAAAAATATTCAAAGATATGCCTTTTTCAGTGTTACCTGAGTTACATACATTAAAAGTGAAAATGTTAATTGTTGAAGGATTTTAATATTGCTTTTAATCACATAAATGAGCAAGTTTCAAAGTTATTACATATCAAGAAAAAAGTTATTAATTAAATTTCTGAAAATATATGTACTTTATGTTATATAATATCTGTAATTATTAAACAGCAAAATTCCAAAATACAACAAAATTATTTCATTCAAGATCCAGTACAATATTATTATTAAAATAAAGGAATAAATTTGAAACCATTATGCTGTTACTTATACAGCCATGCCTCAATTCATTAAATTACTTCTTGCAGGTCACAGACTTTCATTGTGCAATAAAATAGTAATGAGTAGAGTTTTTTTTTATCATTTGCTATTTAAGTCACAGTTTGAGATGCATAAAGTCATTAAAAACAGTCAAACATACACCGTATGAATCTTATTCAAATTATCCTGTATTGCTTGTCCTTTTGATCATTGCTGCAGTACTAATGTATCACTCATGCAATTAAAAGAATACAATGAAGACACTAAATGTCTACATTCAAAAGGAAAATAAAGTTTTCACGACTTAGAGTGACTAATGTTGAAGCTTCCAAAACTGCTTTGACTTCAACATTCATGAAAATTTAGAAAATCTCTCAGATAATAAGGTATAAATGTCATTTAGACCTTGCAATATCCCAAAGATATCACTTGATAGATTATCCTTCCTACTACTTGGGTGACTACATACTTGTGTCTGTTATATTTTGCCACATAACAAATCAGACTAAATATTATTAGCTTAAAGCTGCTAATAAACTTACTCATTATTTGGGGCTGGGATCAGTTGGGCAATTCTTATGATCTCATCTGCCTCCTTCATGCTATTGTAGGTTGGTTGTCTGTTGGGTGATACCATACAGATATCTCCAAGTGACAATGAGCATTGGCCACACGTGATGGTATTAATGTTCTGAGAGAGAAAAGCTTGAAAGGACGCATGAGGTCCTCACTCAGAACTGATACCCTATCTCTTTGAGTGTTCTAGGAACAAAAATAAGCCAGAAGACTAACTCCATTTAAAGGTTGAAAGAGTAGACTTTACCTCTTTTAGTCCCCTTGCAATGAGCATGGATACAGAAAGGAAAAAAAACTGTGGGTTTTTTTTTTGTCATACCCCAAAATGGTACACAAGATGGAACTTATTACAGTGATATTTGACTTTACAATTGTTTTGTTTTAATATAAGTACAATTGCCTCAATTCACAAATGAGGGTTTTAAAGCCATATATATTTATCTACCTGGGCAAAAGTATTCTTGATTCCATTACAACTTTAATAATTATTTTACAGCAATTTTTTTTCTCTCATACTTCTCGGTGTATGTGTGCATGTGTGTTGGTGGGTGAAGAAGGAATTAAATAGCCCTACCAGAGAGGGGAGAGAGAGAGAGAGAGAGAGAGAGAGAGAGAGAGAGAGAGAGAGAGAGAGAAAGAGAGAAGCATGGCCCTCAAAACAAAAATTCAATAGTAAACCTCAGTGATTATGCTTATAAATACAAACTGTAAAATTCAAGGAAATGAGCTGGCATTGGTATTTATACTGGCTTGTCTCCCTGGGGAACAAAAAGAAAAAGGAAATCATGCCCTAGTCATAGAGTACACAATTGGAAATTTATGCTTAATTGGTATCATAGGGGAGTGTTGTACCCTGAATCCTGGTGACTTTGCATGGTCTACCTAAGCCACTCAGGCAATGGTTTGAACCTCAACTAATCTGAGATTTGGTGGAAAAACTTGTGATCTTTTTGGAAAACATGGAAGACTATGAGAAAATGCTATGAGGTGACCTCCTTATATCCCATGGGAGGCTGTCAGGCCTCACTTTCTCATTATTTCCCAGGTCCTGGTAAGGTATAAGACTTTCTGCCCCATGCCCCTTAGGTTAAAGCTGCAGTCTATGAACACACTTAACAGTTTTCTGGAATTAGTTCCTCAAGACCAGGTTGTTCCTTGCTCCACATTGTCAACTAGCTCTTTTCGTTTGAGTCTCACTTTTGCGGATGGGGGACAGAGAGCACAGTGAATTATCTCCTTTTTCTATTCTTCCTTTTACAGTCCATGTAAGTAATAAACTATCTGAATCTAAAAGTGGCTTGCTGTATTTCACTGGCTAAATCTGTCAAGCCTTGGCTTTGGCCTTGTCTGCTGCCATGTGCCTAACAGGGGTGTGTTTAGGAGTATGACTGCAGCTATACTCACTTCGGTTTATCTCTCACCTCTTACTTTAGTCGATCTTTCATCATCACCAAAAACTGAACTCCACAGGCAGTGTTTCTCCCTAACAACGTTAGATACCATTCTATACGGAGCTTCCAAAAAGTAATTGGCTTGGTTTCTAGAGCTCTGAAACTTGACAGGGACTAATCCCACAGGGATTGTTTGAAACTACATGAGCAACGCTATTGTAACAAGCTCTTCAAAAAGATTACCCCTCATCACTATAAATCAATATCATAATAAGAAACTTAAACCTTGACGTTATTCTTCCATATTGGTGTGATCTCTGTACTCTACCCAGAGAATAAAATAATTTTTTTCTTTTGTATTAGGGCACCAGTCTCAGAGTCTTAGGGTGCTGAGTATTAGCTTTAAAAAATAGAGTTGCTATTCTCTAAGTCTTTGCATAGTGCCTAGTTTGAAATATAAGATCATTCCTCACTCTCCGCTTCTTAATAAAACAAGTAGCCTTTATCAATTGTGTGTTGATAAGCAAACTTGTTTTGTTTTCCAAGCATTTTTTGGGTTCGATTTTACCATATTGATATTTTAGTTTCAGCAAGAGATATCGACAGGAATAAATGCATTTCCATGAAATGTTCTTACAGGCTCAGTAGAATGTATTTCACTGTTCTTAATTGTCCAGTCATCAAGCAAAGTCTAAATAAAGATATATACTCCTACTAACTGTTTAAAATTACATTCATTAGCCATATACCATCGGTGTAGTATTCCTTTCTTCATTAGGTTTTCAGTATCTTTTATATTTAATAAAACATGGTCAGAGGTTTTCAGTGTGCTTTGACCAAAATTGGGATATATTGAAAAATTTGTTCTATTGAAATGCTCTAAATCAATTTGAAGTACAATTCTTAATATTATATCCTACTATAAATAGTGTATATTTTTTTTTAATCCAGACTTTTCTTGGTATCAAAATTTCAATTTTTGACAGAACTTAGAGTATTTTAATAAATATAAGAACTGAATATATAACATAATTTGACTCTTCTTCATACTATTTTCAAGAATAAAATGTATGTGCACTTTCTAAGAATTGTGAAGAATGTCATCTTTCTTGTATCTTAATATTTAACATTTTTGTGCATAAATAGCACAAGCATATCATAATTATAATGTTTTAAATGACAAATTAGGATATGATTAACCACAGTGAGCAGAAGAATGCAGTTGAATATTCATACACAGAGATTATCTTCAAATCTGTCAGTTTTGTTTTTCCTTCCAGAGAAACCAGCAATTTTTGACAGGTGTAAATTGTAGCAATGATACAATTTCCCCAGAACATTCAAATTGCTTTTTAAACAAAAGTGCTTCATCTTTATTTTTAAACTAATGCACTCTTATATTCTAGGATAGCACTAAAGTTTTTATTTTAGAAAATGTCTTTATGCAAGGAAAATTCAGTATTTGGAAAATTAAGCACAAAGTCAATGTATAATGAGTAAGTGTAATGTTGCACATATAAGACATTTTTTCAAGAATAGTGAGGACTTAGCTTATTACATGTAAAATATTTAGGTACTTCTGAAATCAGTTTTGTGATTGTAGATTTTTTTAATCGTAAGCATATTTACAATTCTAAATGCAATTATAAACAGATTTTATAAATATTAAAATGTACACTTCTTTTTTTATTAGCTTAAGTTTTTGTGCTCTTTCTATGCACCTGTTTTGTATGCCAAAATCTTCCTAGAATATTTATTTTAGAAATTTGAGGAGCCTTATATTTCAAATTGCTTTTTAAATTGTCTTCAGACTAAGTAGTCTAAAAAGTTATAAGAAGAAACTAAGGAGACTAGATTCAAGTGTTCTTTAAAACTTTTACATTAAGAGTAATCTACAAATACTTAAGATATAATGTATTATGCTGATGTCACTTAATTTTTTATTTCTACATGTGTCCTTTTGCAATAATTTAATAGTGTGGTGTTAGGTTTTGACAATTGCCATACCTAAAACCTAGTTAGTATTTATACCGATTATCATCAAGCTATGGAATTTTTTTCTAGGGAATTATTTTGTCTTGTTCTATAAGCCTGAAAGTAACATGATAAATGAATATTACGTATTTAAGATAGCGTTAATGAAAAAAATATGATCAAAATCCAGATATAAAGTATGTCCTTGTAAGTATTTCCAAAATGACAAAACCAATAATCTTATGAATAATTTTGGAAATCAAACATGTCCTCAACATTTTTTTCAGGGATAATGGATTGCCTTCCTAACTAATTATATAATTTCCTGTCATAATTCTCAGAGTTCAAGAAAGAATAATCAGAAAAGGAAGGAAGAAACAGTTAACTTAGGAGTGTAATACAGGTCTTGAATTAATATCACCATCAATCTAGTATATCAACCAGGAGCTAGAAAGAGACTATTTCAGAGCTGAAAAAGTACACAAAATAAAAATAATACTCATTGTATATCCCAAAATGAGCACTATATATGCCTAGGGTATTAGAGCTTACATTATGAATCTCAATTTTGTTTAACATATTATGGGTTTTGGAAAATAAGGTTAAATAGATTGAGAAGTGAAGACTTCCACTTCTTTTTTTTTTTTTTTTTGAGTTGGAGTCTCACTCTGTCACCCAGACTGGAGTGCAGTGGCCACTCCCAGTCTCCGCAGCCTCAACCTGCTGGGCTCGGGTGATCCTTCTGACTCAGCCTTCCAAGTAGCTGGAGCTACAGGCACGCTATCACGCCCAGCTAATTTTTGATTCACTGTAGAGATGAAGTTTTGCCAAGTTGCCCAGGCGGGTCTCAAACCCGTGGGCTCAGGCACTCCACTCACCTCAATCTCCCAAAGCGCTGGGATTACAGGCTGAGCCACCAAGTCTGGCCAAGTCTTCTATTTCTATTTTGCCCTAGTGATCAGTCACAGGCCAAAATTCCCACTCAACATTAAGTTTCTAACACTGTGTTGGATTCTATTCCATTACCTATTTGCTAAGTCCTCTTTGAAATTCAGGTCAGAAAATAGATGGTATCATATCCTGTGATTATCATAACAAAACAAAATTTTAAACCCCTAAAGAGGCCTTTTGAAATATAATCTAATGCATGATTGATAACAAAGAAACTCAGGGCATAAACCAATATTTGCTAAATTTTATTTAAATAACTGATTGGCTATTTAGAAAAAAATAAATGGAATGTTCAGAAGTATGGACTAATTATATAGAGATATATATATATATATAATACACTTTTTAAATTGTGTGTATATATATATACACACACTATATATATATCAAATATATATATCAAATATATATATATATATAAAATATATATATATACTTTTTTTTTTAGTTGGAGTCGCAATTCATCGCCCAGGCTGCAGTGCAGTGGCACACTCACAGTCACCCCAGTGTCAACCTGCTGGGCTCTGGCAATCCTTCTGCCTCAGCCTTCCAAGTAGCTGGAACTGCAGGTGTGCGCTACCATGCCTAGCCAATTTTTTGAATTAGTAGAGATGAGGTCTTGCCAAGTTGCCCAGGCTGTTCACCAACCCATGGACTCAGGCCATCCCCTCACCTCATCCTCCCTAAGTGCTGGGATTACAGGCTAGAGCCACCGTGCCCAGCCTTAATTAAATATTTATACATCAAAGACTAAACATCTGAACAGACGCATGAAATAGTCAAGTATCTATTAGCCCTCAAAAAAGAAAGAATCTTCTAAGTTTAGATGCAGTCAAAAAATCATATCACTTTTTAGTCTGGGTATGGTGGCTCACGTTTGCAATTCCAGTATTTTTTGAGGCAGATGCAGGAGGATTGCTTCAGACCAGGAGTTTGAGACCATCCTGAAAAACACAGTGAAATCTTCTCTCTACAAAAAATCAAAATATTAGCTGAAATGGTGGCATGTGCCTCTAGTACCAGCTACTATGGAGGCTGAGATGGAAGGATTGCCTAAACCCAAGAGGTTGAGGCTGCAGTTGTGAACATGCCACTACATTCCAGTTTGAGCAACAGAGTGAGACTTCAACTCTAAATAAATAAATACATAAATAAATATCACTTTCTATGTGATAAAAACGTTATCCTTTAAATCATATATTAATGCATTTCATCTGCAAACCAACCCTACGAGGCAGGTATTACTGTCATCTCTACTTTATAAATGAGAAAATTGCAGCACAAAAAAGATTAAGTAGGTCAAGCGTGGTGGCTCAGGCCTGTAATCCTAGCACTTTGGAAGGCTGAGGAGAGAGGATTGCCTGAGTTCAGGGGTTCAAGACCAACCTGGGCAAATTGATGAGACCTCATCTCTATGATAAGTCAAAAAATAAATAAATAAATAACTGGCCATGGTAGCGCGTGCCTGTAGTTCCAGCTACTTGAAAGGCTGAGCTGAAAGGATCACTTGAGCCCAGCATGTCAAGGCTGCCATGGCCATGAGCATACCACTACACTCCACCCTGGGCAACAGAGTAAGTCTACGACTGAAAAAAAAGAAGAGTAAGTAAATTTCCTAAAGAGATATAGTTATTGGCAGAGCCAGTTTGTCAAATCAAGGATTCTGATTCCAGAGTCCACATTACAATATAAGACATAGAAACAAAATTGGTTATATTAAATCAATTTCATTTGCATAAAAAGTGCAGTTGTAAAACAAAATATTAACATTTTTATTATAGAGTAATTCAGGCACACCATTGCCAACAATACAGTTTACTTGTTACTTAAACTTTCCCATTGAAAACAAACTAAATATAGGATATTATAGTTTACATAAAAATAAATATTAAAAATTAAAAGTGAATAATACACTAAAAACTAAACAAATGACAGCAAACTAGGGTAATAAATAGAGTCTAAAATAAACTTTCAACACTAGAGTATTTGCTAAACTGAGTCAGCCTATGCTAGGACTTATGGCCTTGCAGGTTTTAGGGTATAGAAAATAAGGTCTAATTCATATCTCAAATGGGAGATTCTAAATGGAGATCGACCACAAAGGACTACATACTTAGTATTCTTACTATGTGAGATTTTTCTAGTATGAACCAGAAAGAGAAAGTAAACTTGTCTGGTTGAGGGTTGGTGCTTAAGGAAAAGGGGGGAAAAGAAGGAAAGAAGAAAGCTGAAAAATAAGAAGGGAAGGAAAGAAGGATTGAAGGAAGGAAGGAAGTCTATGCAGTGTTCACGTGAATTAATAGCCTCAGTTCTCTCTATCTAATTAACCAGTAGATCCTTGACTTTCAGCACATTCAAGCAATTGACAAAGGCAAATGTAAACTCATTTAAGTGGATCCCATCTTCTCAGGACTCAAAAAATTATAATAAAGTTCCAAAAACTGAGAAAGACAGTAGAAAATGACAAAACAAAAAACAACAAGATATAATAAATGAAAATAGTAAAAACAACTGAAAGTATAATTAAGCTCAATGTTTTCAAATATTAGAATTAGAACAATGAAAATAAAGATAAGTTGCAAGAAATATAAGATAGACATAAGTAAAGATAAGTAGATTATTAAACAATGTCAAAGAGAACTTCTAGAAAATATAGTTCAATACATTAAATACTTAAGCTTTTTAACAGTATAATAGATACCAGTAAAGAGAGAATGAGTTCCATGGAATATAAAAAATACATAAATTTTCTGAAATATAGTAAAGAGATGCAAAGAGATAGTAGAGAAGTTAAAGAAATTTTCATGGAAAGTGATAGCTGATTTTTCATAATGATTAAGACAAGTTGGAATACAGAAAAATGGTACATTCAAATCATTCTCAGAAAACAACTGGTAAGTTAGAATTTTAGTCCTAGAAATTATAGTGATGAAAGAAGACATCATAAAGACATTCAACAAAAGAAAACAATGGAGATAAATTACAACCAGAAGACTATCATTAAAAAAAAAATTCTAAAAAATATATTTTGGTGACCTCTACTCTTAGTAAGCAGAATTTGGCTCTAATTTACTTTGTCTTTTCCCCCCAACATTTCAGGGTGGTGATTTGCCCTTCAGTCTTAATTAAAAGATATAAAGAGTTTTAGATATTTGAATTTGTTCATACAAATCAGGCAGTATAAATAATAATAGAATATTTTAGGGTTGAACAATTATGTGCATAAAATTCCATGCAAATAGCATTTAGAATTAAATTATTCCAATATATTCTAAAATGTTGGTCAGGAAGAGTTAGGGTGGTATATTCTATTTTGCTGTTATGTGACTAAAGGTGTGGAATTAAGAGTATGAAGGGCAGCAAAGATAGGCAATTCAGAAAGAGGATTTGTGGTGTGTTCTTCAGTATATAATGAATTTTGGATTATGTCTTAAAATTAGTAAGAAGCCCTCAAGCAAGCATTGGTGTCAAGAGTAAGTTGGAAAGAACAACTATAAATGCAGAGAGAACAGAAATCCAAGCCTGATTTGGGGGAAATGCTAAATTAGGAAAATAAATAATTAAAAGGCAAAAATGACAAGACTCATTCATTCATAAGCTGCATGTGAAAGTGAGAACCAGAATGATTCTTAGATGCTAGCATATTAAAGCATATTAAATATATTCAAGCTTTCACCTATATGTACAGAGCTTTGAAGTCATCATTTCCATTCTACAAAAATAAATAAGCTAAAATAGTTGAAAGTCAATGAGATTTCTTAAACTTTTTTCTTTTAATTAAAATTGAAGGGCAAATCACCACCCTGAAATGTTGGGGGAAAAAGACAAAGTAAATTAGAGTCAAGTTCTGCTTACCAAGAGTAGAGGCCACCAGAGCTATAAACTGACAGGAAAACTTAAACAATATCTACAGAAGAACAAGGGTAAGAATTGCATTAACTCTGTTCTGAAACCATGTAAGTAACAAATGAGTGGAGTAAAATATTTAAAATGTTAGAAAACAAATAATAAAAAGAAAACCCACCAAACCAGACTTTTGTTACCAAATTACTGTTCAAATTTGAATCAGAAATCATAGAATTTCTCAAACAAGAAATGAGGGTATTCATCACAAGTAAACCTACACTGTAAGGAATATTTAAAAAAAGAAAAAAATGTTTTCAGGGAGAATTAAAAATATATTTTTCGAAGTCTCCAATTTACATAAAGAAAGAAAGATCATCAAGAAAGAAATAAAGGAATATAAACTTTTATTTCACTAATTCTTAATTGATTTAATAGGCTACTGTTTTAGGTAATAATTATAAAATGTATTTGATGATTATACTATGTCAATTAATAAAATGAATGACATCAATGTTATAAATTACTTGGACTACCCATGAAACAGTATTTGATACTGGGATTAGGCTAGTTGTAAGTGCATGTTGCAAACTCTAGGGCAATACATTTTTTAAAAGGATAAGAAATATGATAAGAGAAGAGATAAAGTAAAATAACAAAATATTCAACTAACACTTGAGAGGACAAAAATTTGAAAGCAAAAACAAAAAATGTAATAAAAGTATATACGATAAACCTGGTAATTATTAAACATATTATATTAGTAAACATTTTAAATGCAAATTGTTTCAATAACCCAGTTAAAAATAGACTATGCTAGTGTGAATTAAAAAAAATAAGTATCAAAGATCCAATTATAACTTTCCTACAAGAAATTCACAAATAGTTTTCTTTTTTTAAAAGACATCAATAAGATAAGTTTAATAGTAGAAATGTAAAAAGGATAAGCTATGCCAGGTTAAGTGATTTATCACAGAAACAAAGAACTGAGTTCCATATGTTCTTATTCATAAGGTGGCCTTGAACAATTCAAATGCTATAAGAAAACCATTGGAAGTAGCTGAAAACTGTCAGGAGAAGGGCAGGTGGAAATGGCAGTTGAGGGAAACTGCTAGGGGAGGGAGGGGCATACCTCAACAAGGGTACTTGCACGCTCAAGGTTTGTATACCTAACCCTGAATTGTACCCCACATTTTTATAATAAATAAATAAATTTTAAAAATAAAATTTAAAAAAAAGAAAAAAGAAAGTGACTTTCTCAGAAAATATATTTATGTCCTAATCCCTGAAACCAGTGACTCAGGAAAAAAGTATTTTCAAGTGTAAGTAAATTAAGATTCTCTAGATGAAATCATCCTGGAATTTCCAAATAGACCATATATGCAATGTTTCTTTATGGAAGACACACAGAGGAGAGCCATACAAAAAATCAGATGAGGCCAGTCAAGCGAGAGGGAGACAGTAAGGTTATGTAGTCACAGGCAAGCAAGCGAGACATGGAATGACCAGAAGTAGGAAAGATTGCCCTTAGAGCTTTTAAATAGAACACAGACCGGCCAACAACTTGGTCTCTGGCTTTCAGAACTCTGAGAATACATTTCTGTTGCAACTTAATTTGTGACAAATTGTTACTATAATTCTAGAAAACCAATACAGATGCTAATATCCATCAAAAGAAAGTTGGAGCTGCCATGTTAATACCAGAAACAGCAGACTTCAGAATAAGGAAAAAGTTCAGGGATTAAGAGGGATATTACATAATAGTGAAGGGGGCAATCCTCCAAGGAAACATAATAATCCTTAACATGTATTTATATAATAACAGATTGTCAAAATGCATGAGGCAAAAACTGATAGAAATTCAAGGAGAAATAAACAAATTGATTATTATATTTGCATACTTCAGCATCCTATTTCAGTAATTGATAGATCAAGTAGACAAAATAGCAGTAAAGGTATGGTAAGGTATGGGTGATCTGAATAGCACTATCAATCAATTTGATCTAATTGACATTTATAAAACACTTTATCCAATAACAGCATAATACACATTCTTCTCAAGCTCACATGGAATATTTATCAAGGAAGACTACACTCTGGGGCATAAAGCACACCTTAATAAACCAAAAAAGAATTGTTAAATAAATATAAAGATAAATGTAAGATTAAAAAGTTCTCTAGAGATCTGCGATACAACATAGTGCCTATAATTAAAAATATAGTACTGTATACTTAATTTTCAAACTAATTAATTTATTACAGAGTTTTGGAGTACAAGTGAGGATAGATCTTTTATTGTTTTCTTAACACACACAGACTCTTCTAAACACACAAATGAGAAAAGAAGAAATTTTGGGGAGGTGAATGATATGTTTATTACCTTGATTGCATTGATTATTTCATAAATGCATGCAAAGCTCACCAAATTGTATACAAGTATGCCCAATTTTTGGTACGTTAATTACATGTCGATAAAGTTGTATTTTAAAAAATCACATGTAATATGCTGTCAGGTCCCAGTGGAATTGAGCCAGAAATTAATGAAAAATAACTTTTAAAAAAAATCTAAAGTAACTGGAGACTAAATAACACACTTCAAATGACAACACATGAGTCAATGAAGAAGTCTCAATTGAAATTTTAAAACATTCATTTAAATAAGAATTCAGCTTATCAATAACCAATGTGATGCAGCAAAAGCAGTGCTTAGTGAGAACATAGCACTGAATGTCCATATTTAAAGAAAGATCTAAAAAAACATAATCTAAACTACCACCTTAGAAACCTAGGGAAAGAAGAACAACTTAAGTCTAAAGCAAGTCAAGTAAAGAAACAAAAATTATGGTAGAAATCAGTGAAATTTGAAATCATGCAAAAGTAGAGCAAATAAACAAAACCAAAAACTTTATTAAAAATACAAATACAATTGGCACAATTCAGGAGGGAAGGAGAAAGGGAGAAGAGAAAGAAGGAGGAGCAGGAAGAGGAGAAGGAAGAGGAGGAGAAGGAAGAGAAGGAGAAGGAGGAGGAGAATGAGAGGGAGGGAGGAAGGAAGGAAGGAAAGACACAGATTGATGACATACATATGAAAAAGGGCTTATCAATGCTGAACACGTGTGCATCAAATTAGAAATAAAGAAATATCCTAAACAACTTTATGCCTACAAATTTGATGAAAAAGGTAAATTCCTTGAACAACATAAACTACTAAAATTCACAAATGAAAAGACAGATTTTTTAAGATAGGTTTGTATTTATTAAAAACATTAAAACTATAGTTAATAGCCTTTTAAAAATGAAGACACCAAGTGAAGATGGTTTCTTTCATGATTTTTTCCAAATATTTGGGGAAGAAATGCTGCACAATGTATTCAAGAAAATAGAAGCAGAGAGAAAACTTCTTACTGATTTTTTTTTTTTTTTGAGTAAGAGTCTCACTCGCTCGCCCAGGCTGGAGTGGAGTGTCATCACGTTCATGACCACCACAGCCTTGGCCTGCTGGGCTCAGGCGATGCTTCCATCTCAGCCTTCCACATAGCTGGAACTACAAACACACACCACCATGCCCAGATTATTTTTTTGATTTAGTGTAAAGTTGCCCAGGCTGAACCCTCGAACTCGGGCAATCCTCCCGCCTCAGCCTCTCAAAGTGCTGGGATTACAGGCTGAGCCACCGTGCCCAGCCCTTACTGATTCTATGAGAAAAAAAAGAACACATAATAAAAACAGATACAAACATTACAAGAAAGAAAAACTACAAACCAATTTTTCTTATGAACTTACCTGAAAATATCCTCAACACCGTATTAACAAGTTAAACAGGACTAAAAGATAACCACATTCTGCAATTAGACTGGATTATTTCAGTTATGTTAGGCATTTGGAAATCAATTAATGTGTCATATTAATGGATTACAATATATGATCATATCAGTAGATGCAAAAAGTAACACTGGAATTTTTTTTTTAACCTCCAATCATGGTTAGAACCATGGGAAACTGGAAACAAAGAACTTCAATTTGTTAAAAAAATCTGTAAAAGCTTTGTATTAACATACTTAACAGAAAGAGATTGGATGCTTTTCCCCTAAGATTAAAAAAAAGTAAATAAAAAAGAAGACATAAAGCTCTCTTTGACTGCCTACATTAAAAAAAAAACTCAATAAATAATTTTCTTAAAATTCCTAAGGCAAATACATGAATATAACAAAGTTGCAAGATACAAAGTATATGGAAGTCAGTAGCTTTCTTACATATCATCAATTAACAGTTTGAAGTTTAAATTAAAAACCAAAAGAAATTTACAATATTGCCAAATATGTAATATCTAAATATAAGTATAATTAAATATGGATAGAATTTATGTGAAGAAAAAACACAAAACTTTAATGAAAAATCAAAGTGCTGAACAAATGGAGAAAGAGTGCATTCATGGATTGGAATACTTGGTATTGTTGGTGTGTCAATTCTTTTCAACTGTATCCCAACACAATCAAAATAAAAAATTCCATCATGCCATTTTGTGGACTAGCCAGTGCAATACCAAAGAATAATTGAAGACCTGACATTATCTAACTTCAAGGTTTTTAAAGCTGCAATATTAAAAATGGCATGCATCAGTGAAAGAATAGACATACAAATCAAGAAATAAGAATAGAAAGCTGAGAAACAGACTCACACAAATATAATCAACTGATCTTTGAGAAATGAGCAAATGTGAATCAATGAGCAAATATGAATCATCATCCTTTTAACAAATGGTCTTGGAACAAATGAATATTTATATGCAGGCAAATCTAATCACAGAATTCACAACTTCACACACAAAATTATGTATTTAAATTTTAAATATGAAACTATAAAAATTCTAGAAAACATAGGAGAAAGTCTATATGAATTTGAGTGTGTTGATAAGTATCTAGATACAATATCAAATGCATGATCTATGAAAAAAATTGATGAATTTTACTTTATTATTATTGCTATTATTATCTTATTTTAATTTATTGTAGATTCAGGGGATACTCATACATGTTTGTTGCATGGACATACTGTATAATAGTGGAGATTGAGTCTCAATGAGCCCATTTCTCAGATAGTGAACATTGTACCCCATAGGTAATTTCTGAACCCTAAGCCCCCTTCCTACCACCCCTTATTGATGTCCCCAGTGTCTATTATTTCCGTCTTTGAGACCATTTAGCTCCTACATATGAATGAAAACATGTAGTGTTTGTTTTTCTGTTTTTCAGTGAGTTCACTAAGGATGATGATCTCCAGCTACTTCCATGTTGCACCAAAGAACATTATTTCATTATTTATTATGGTTGTGTGGTATTCCATGGTGTGTGTATACCACATTTTTATTATCCAGTCACATGTGTCCATGCAATGAGCATCCTTTGTATCCCCCGAATCTAAAATAAAGATTTAAAAAGTGAGCTTTATTAGTCACTCCTCAGTAAAACTTCCAAATGTCGTGCTTCATTTCTTCTTTCATTAAAGCATATTGCTTTTTAACAAAATTCATAACATAAATTAAACTGAGAATATCTATACAGTAGTGGAGTAGTAGATCATAAAAGTAAAGAAATGTAAATAAAATCAGTAATATATTCCCTAAAAAAAAGTTATCGCTTACTTTTTGATAGGTCTTTTTCATAATTATCGCCAATGTCTTTAAATAAGGGTTTAAAGGCATTATGAAGTGTTAAAGTCAAACTGTAGTTAGTATATTTATATAGCTATTTTGCATTCAAACTCTTTCTATATTGATGAATAAGTAGGATAAAAAATCGAAGGCATGACATTGTTATCCACTGATCTCTGAGATAAAATCAGTTTATCTGTTTGAAAAATTCATTTACATCCCTTCTGAAGCATGCATTAGATAGTTAACAAGAAAGGAAATAAATAACGATCTTTACAAAACTCATCAGTGTTGATATTGCATTTTGAAACATCCTAATTTTGCAATATCCTAATATTTTAAGAATTTTTCTCTGCATTCTGAGGATAGCATTTTCTTCCTGCAACAAGATTTTTTTCCAGTATTGCCAACTAGGTTCTCTATAGCCCTGTATTTAAAAACATATCAGACAGCTTCCCTGCTTAAAAAGCATTCAGTGGCTTCCACGGCTCTTTCAATTAATGCCAACCTTCTTATCAGCATTTCCTATCTCACAGTGTGCTGTTCCTACCTCTCAGTCACTAATTTTTGATCATACCAAACTTCCTTTGGTTTCTAGAATACACTGAGCTCAGCCCAAACTCTGCCTTCTGTTTATAATATTCAATCTGCCTAGAACAATTACCTCCATCTTACATATACTTAGCTGCTACTCCTTCAGGACACAGTAAAGAAATAACTGATTTTCACTGAGGCCTTAAAAGATCACATATTGTTAAGGAGATGCCCTGTGAGGCTCAGTAATAAGTCATCTTCATTGTAGCCTCATATTACTTATTAAAGTTTCTAGTTTACAGCACTTCTCATTTAGACTGTAAGTTTTATGAGAGGTCATATCTGGATTGTTTAATCTTATTATCCAGCTCTAGCTTGCTGCCTAATTTATGGTGGACACAATAAATATAATAGTATATTCAAGAGAATATTATATATACATAAAAATGATATACATAGCAGTTCATTCTATGATAAATTAAAGTGTAATATTAAATTATAAAAAGTTATAAAAATAACTTAGGTGATATTATAAAGAATCTGACACTAGTTTTTTCTTTTCTTTTCTTTTTTGACTAATGACAACTTTTAAGCTTCATACCTCTTTCTTCCCCTTCTGTCCTACACCTGGGATAGCTGATGTGAAAGCCAGGCGCTCTCTCCCTTGGTACCAGTGGAAAATCCAAGTCGTGGATGGAAAACTCATTATGCTCTTTCTCAAACCACCATATAAACTCCAAGTCGATATCCTTTCCTTGCTCTCTCAAGTTATTTTTGAATGAACTTGGAGCTTTCCTGATCTTCTTAGAAAGCTGCATTATGTGAATAATAAATCTTTTTCTGCTACATTGGTGTTCTTGTAGCATTATTAGTCTGAGTATCCAAAGCCAGTTTTTAGTGGGTCTATCTTGCTTTTACAAATTGGTGTACAACAGACAGAAATACATTAGTACAGAGGCTTGGAAATGTTCTTGGTTCATTGTACCATTAGTATCTCAGTAATATTTTTCTTGGCACTTCTATCACCCTCTTCACCCCACCAAAAACTAACAACTCTATTTATTAAGTAGTTTGTAGGCACCACGATTAGTATGTGTTTATATACTAACTACTTAGTAGCTAATTGAAAAAAAAATGCACATAAGTGAAACTAGTTTGTGTAATATCAAACAGATGTCATTGTGCATCTCATGAATATTTAAAACATCTGAAAGTACTCATATGAGTTTACTGAGCCACCTCTGGGGACCTGGAGAACTTGGCAATAATAGATGCATATATTAGTTCACCTGATTTCAGCCCAACTGATGTTGTCACTGTCGTGCATGTTACCGGCATCATATTTCAAGCTTTGTGCCTTGGTATCTCTTTGTTTTGTATTTCAAGCCTTTCTCCACAGCCACAGAATGCCAGTTAGACCACATATAACTAATACCCATGGAGTTAGAAGCTCAACCAGGGAAAAAGGGTTAGATAAATGTCTTAGACTGCCCATCCTTTGGTGACATAAATCTGAGGAATATTTCCCAAGGTTCCTTGGATGATATCTAATGGAATATAAGTCCAACTGTTCGCAGCACAAGATAGCTTTAAAAAATAACTTTTAAAAATTCTGATCTTCGTTTTCCTGTCTGATAACCCCATTTCTTCAATTGTCTTTTCTGGGATCACTTTCCAAATAAGCTACTACCAGCACACAATTTCTTAAAGAAAACATTCTAAATATTCCAGAATGTTCTCTGAGTTATTAAAAATCTTAATTATTCTGGTGTCACCTATTTTTTCCAAACTCCTTTACACATATTAGAAACAACGTGAAATATGGAATTGAATGTAAGTTTCTAGATTCACATTATTTGGGTTCATCCCTTTATATAATGAATGAAGCTTGGACAAGTGTCAATATCTCTAAGTCTTATTTTTCTTATCTGGAAATTGGTTGCAATTTAATTTAGCTTATTAGATTGCAGTAAAGATTCAAAGAGTTAAAACCTGCAAAACAATTTGTGCAGTATCTTAATTATATTACTTATGTGATGCACAATACCTGTTGTTGTTAACTAAACATGACTTGGAAGAAGTATTTTAGGTTCAATTTGTATAACTTAGATATTAAATATGCCATGTTATGTTGCCAGTTTTTTGTACTTACATTTTAGTTTGGCAGGGATGTCTATAAGGTAGTGTCTTTTCTCACTAATTCAGGCCAAGGAAGAGTTATTCGTGTAAAAGTATTATCACAGACCAAAATATAAAAATAAGGCAACCTATAAACGTTATCTAACAACAGCAAAGTTATCCCTGTCATTTCTTCAAATATAGATATCCTAAGTGCAAAAGATTTAGAAACAGTTAAAAGTATGGAGTTTTTGTCAGGGAAAATAATCTTAATTTTATAGACACAAAGTAGGAAAGTCAAGTGAAAAACATGTTTGCATATAAGATCTGTGGCACCACAAACTATGAGTACAATATTTTTTTTCCTAAGTACTGATATACTATGGCATAAACTTATTCAGACGTTGGCTAAGAGATTTGAAATACTTGTTCTGATTTTTTAGGCTTCATTTTAATTGTCCAGTATTTCAAACAATTGGGTTAAAGGTTAGTATGATTTTTCGCTTGATTTATCTAAATAATTATCTCAATTTTCCACTTCATTTTCTGCATGTCAATATAACCTTGGGCTATTTCTTTAAGGAGTTATTTGACACAGTGTGAATTTTCTCTGCTATTTAAAATAGAATACGTTGCATTTGGGTTTTCACAACAGTGAGTGAAATAAAGCTTTAGGAATTAGGCAGCTATAAATTTGATGAGTGTAATTAAACAAGCTAATTAACTGAAACATTTCTTTTATATTATTGTAATTCAATGTTTTTGGCTTTAGGTATTTGAGTATCACACATCAGACTTTTTTGCAAACATTTTTTCTTCCTTGTTTACTTCTAGAGACCCCAATTTACATGAAAATATACTGGTAAATGTAACCAAAGTTTTTATCCATCATTCTTTTATTCCGTTTTAATTTTGAGATATACATGAGTTTACATTTGAATAATTCACACGTTTCCAAGTAGCTTCATGTTCAGAAACTGATCTAATTCTATAATTTACCATTGTTTAGTGAAGCAGATACTAATAGTGATGATCTTTCAGCTCAGAATTCCTTCCTCACTTTTAGTCATAATACTAATTGTGTAGAGCAATTACTTTTTGCCAGTATTTACTCCTCCACTATCATAGAATTATATATCCTGTATCTTTGCAATTTATCACTGTAATTTAGCACTGACTATAATACACAGCGTATGTGTTCTTATCTTATTCATGTTGCATTTGAACATATGATTTGATTTTGCTGGTAAAGTGTTATACAGTGTGATGCAAATAGAGACCTTACATTTGCTTGGGCAATTTGACTTGCTCTCTTCATGTACTTCTACCATTTGCATAAGAACCTCTTTTGCTGTTAGTCCTATAATGAGACACATGGAGCAGAACCTTACAAGACTCACTACTTGGAGCTAATTTCAGCTCATCTACTGATCAAAGAGTAGCAACAACAACAAAAAACATATTTGTTGTTGTGAGGTGTTGTATGCACCTTTATTATAACAAAAACCTCACTAATACAATATTAGTATAAAGATTGAAACTTCAGTTTCATATATATATATATACATATACATGTATATATGATATACATATATGTATATATATGATATATAATATATATATATAATGTATATATTATGAGACTTTGCCCTCTTTCCTTGACTGCTCTAGGTAAAGAAATCTTACTCCAAGTGAGGCTTAGTACTATAAAAGCTACTTCTGTTATTTAGGGGTCATCTATTATAAAAAACCACCCTTGCCTGTTCATTGAACAGCACAGTACACCTTTTACAAAACAACCATAACATGTCTCTGAAAGGTAAAGATAAAAAGACAGAATGGCTAGGGACATTAAGATCCAAAGAATGACATGGTTATTAATTCCTGGATTTATTTTTCCACATATTTCCCAGACTGGGAGCTGAAGAATCTAGCACCTGAAAATACTAATACATGCAGCTAAACTTCCCACAAAATGCACATGTATAATTTCAAGAAAAGGGCAGCTAATTAAGGCAGAAAACCTTTAGGCAAAACAGCTTTACTCTAGCAAAGAGCACAGAAAAACAAAAACAAAGAAAATGGTGGTCTTACTCTTAACCATGATAGCAAATTTTAAGTGGGAGTTTAGAGTTCTATGATCATCAAGATGTTATAAAGTTTTCCAACTCCCTTACTGAGGTAATAGGAGAGAAGGTTTAAAAGGGAGGCAGATCCTTCATTCCATCCAAGTAGTAGCAAAGTCACAATTGTGGTGTCAGTCCAGATTGCCTAAAGAATCTGGATTCTCAAATCAACCTGTCAGAAATTCCACTGATATTGTCATAAAAGTCAACAAATGGGATTCAATAATGATATATTCCTATGTTTTCCACCTAGCAATGTATCAATAAAGGTCAAATGGAGAATTAGAATTCCCATCCAGTCATACCAAGAAGCCCCCCATTAGGTGTCGACATAAGCTTAGTGGAGACTCTAGATTTTCATCCCTTTCTGTGGTAATGAGGCAGCATACCCCCTCTTCCCTTTCAGGAATGGTTCAGAGGAAACCAGCTAAAACAGACGCTTTAAATAAGGCCAGAGTCTCATCACCTCGTATTCAAAGTGCTTAAGTTTTAACAAGCAAACATTTGTATACCAATCAGAAGAATCTGAAGGTAAATCTTAAAAGAACAATCAATTGAGGTCAATATCAGAATGACAAAGATGTTAAAATCATCTGACAAAGATATTTTAAAGCAGCCATCATAAAAAATACTGTGATAAAAGTTATAAAAAGATTTGAAATGAATAATATTAATTTCAGCAAAGAATATTTAAACAACATACTATAACTGATAAAAATGAATAATTTAAATCTCAGTGGCTAGCCCCAGAACCAACATGAAGTGAATAGAGAAAAAAAAAGTGAAGACAGAATGACAGAAATTAACCAATCTGAGCAAAAAAGAGAAAGTAGACTAAGAAAATGAAAATAAATGAACAGAGCCTCAGAGACCAGTAAAACTTTAACAAAAGTAAGATTTGCACTAGAAGGTGGAGATAAAGAGGGTGTGTCTAAACAAATTATTAAAAACTAATGGATAACAGATTTTCAAACTTGGCAAAACATTTAAATCTACAGTGCCAAGAAACTGAACAAACACTAACCAGGACAAACTCAAAGAACTCCATACCAAGATATATGTCCTTGTTAAACTACTGTACTAGATACAAAGAAAAAAATCTGGAAAGTGAGAAATGTTAGCTTATATATGAGGCAATATAATTCAAATGACGGTTTATTTCTCATTGAAAACTATGAATACCAGAAGAAGTAGCACAATGTTTTTTAAATGTCAACTCAGAGTCCTACATCTAGCAAAAATATCCTTCAGGATGAAGAAAAAAATCAAGATGTTCTCAGAAGTTAAACTAAGAGAAATTTTTCCCTGCAAATGTACCCTAAAATTTGACTAAATAACTCTCTAGAGGGAAAGGTAACAATAAAGTAAATGAAGTTGGAACATAAGAAAGGAAAAAATATATATAGTAAACATATTTATGGATAAATAAAATATAATTCTTTGTTTTCTTGAGTTATTTAAATTTTGAATATTAAAGCAAAAATAGTATATCTTGATATAATTACAAATGTATCTGTATATAGAGAAAATATGAAAATATATTATAAATGAAGCAAGTAAATTGACACAAAGAGATTACGGCTTTATACTTTCTTTGAACTGGTAAATTAACAGGATCAGTAGATTGTGTTACATTTATATCTACACATATACATCCATGAACATAAATATATGATGCCTAGACCAACTACCATACAAGCTACATGAAGTGTCAAAAAGAAATTGCACCAAAAACTTGTTAGAAAATTACAATAAATATTTTTTCAAGACTATTGCAATAAGGAGGGGAGAGATTGAATTTATTTCTGTTGAAACAAAATGCAGGAGAGTTTTTAAGCACTAGGGCAAACTTGAAGAAAGTCCTGGGGACACTAAGGGGAGATTGACCAGTGTGATGAAGCAATCTGTGTTTGTTAATTGGCACTATTGGAAGTTAGACTCCTAACTTAACTACAGAAACTGGAAGATAATAGGCATGCTATCATTATTGATAATTACACTTCAAAAGGATGGCACCCAGATTCTTGAGAAAGATATTCCTGGATTTCAAAACTGACAGGAAGCTGGGAGAAGATTTACATCTGAAATATGCAGAAACAAAAATTTACAATGGCAAGTTTTCTAAGTTAAATGCTCTAAGAAAAGGAATACCAAAGGCCTTTCCTTAAGAAGAAACTAGTTTTAAACTCTAGACAAGATTTGGGGAATAGTAAGTATGTCTTGGTGAAAAGAAATACACTAAAATATACAACATATGTGTCAAAATGGGATTCTAAAAATTGTTCTTGTTACCCACAGAAAGCAGCAAACTAAATCAAAGAATTTAAAAACAAAAAGAACAAACATAAAAATAAATCCAATTGGAGTAATAAATCCTAACATATCAATAATTAAATTAATTATAAATTGTCTAAATATTCAAGACAATTCAAGATAAAGATTGGCATAGTGGATTCTTCAAGAAACTCATCTCAAATATAGTGTGAATAGATGGAAAGTAAAAGAATGAAAAAATTATGCTGAGTAATCATTTCAAAAGAAAGCAGGAGTGGTCATTAATATCAGGTAAAATGGATATTGGTACAAAAATATTACCAGAAAAGGATTTTTTAATAACTTAAAATTGATTAATTCAACAAAAGATGTAAATTCTACATGTGTTTACAATAAACAATAGAGTAGCAAAATATTGAAGAAAATTGATAGGACTAAAAGGAGAAATTAATCTATAATTAAAATGAAAATACTTTTATCTCCTAGCAACTGATAGAACAAGTGAGAAAAGTAAGGATATAGAAAAGCCTAAAAACACCAGCAACAAAGAGAATCTTACTGATATTTATAGACACTCTACCCAACAAGAACACTTATTTTTAAGTGTCTTTGGAACATACACTAAGATAGATCATGTCCTAAACATAAAAATAAATCAACAAATATTAAAAAAGAAAAGAGATTTGAAAGTTTCCAGATTGTATTCTCTGACTAAAGCGAAAATAATCTAGAAGTCAGTAACAGAAAAATAAAAGGACAATCTCCAAACTTTTATAAACCGAATGTTATATTTTTATAAACCCATAGGTCAAACAGGAAGTCTCAAGAAAAATAAAAATACATTGAATTGAATGAAAGTGAAGATGCAACATGTCAAAGTCACTAGGATACAGCTAGAGCAGAAACAGGACAATTTATAGCACTTGATGTTTATGTTAGAAAATGGAAAAAGTCTAAAATCAATCATCTAAGTTCTAACCTCAAGATTTTAGAAAAATAAGAGAAAAATAACCCAAACCGAGTACAAAGAAAGAAAAACAGAAAATAATGAAATTGGATTAAAAAAATAAAGAAAGCAAAGTTAAAACTAGCTACTTCTTTGGGAAAAAATCAATAAAGTTTACAAACCTCTTACAAAATTGACAGAAAGAAAAAGGAAGAGAGAAGACTCACTTTCCCAATTTATCAGTAATAAAACTAAGGATAGTACTCCAGGCCCTTTAACCATCAAAAGGATATAAGGAAATACTACAAAACCTCTAGACACATAGATTTGAAAACTTAGATAAAATAAATCAATTTCTTGAAAAACACAAATTACCAGAAATCATTCAATAAGAAATAAATAATTTAAATAGCTGTATAACTAAAGCTTTACAACTTCTAAAGAAAAATCTCCATAATTAGAAACAAAAGAATAACACACCATGAATGTATGAGGTTTATTTCAGGGAGACAAATCTGGTTCAATATTTTAAAATCATTCAGTGTGATTTATCATATTGACAGAATAAATTTGTAAATATATCATCACATGAATTTGTGAAGAAAAAATAATTAGACTAATATTCATGATAAAAGCTCTCAGAAAAATGGGAAAAGAAATAAACTTCCTCAACTTGATGAAGAGCAATTCTAAAAATAAACAAAGCAAAACAATAAGCCAATAGCATGATGTTTTCTCCCCATGATCAGTAATAAGACAAGACTGTCTTCTTTTACCCTCTTTATTCAACTTTGTGCTGAGAGTTCTGGGCTACGTAATCAGGTAAGCCAAAGAAATAAATATATACAAATCAGAGAGGAAGAAATAAGATTCCTTCTAGGCACAAATAACACAAATGCCTATAAAGAAACTGAAAAAAAATCTAAACAAAACAAAACAAAACAACTTCATAGAAATAGTTGTGATAACAAAATCAACAGAGATACTGATTGTGTATCTATATAATAGCAATGAATGTGTGCACACTAAAATTCAAAATGCAACATTATTTATAATTACTGAGAAAAAGAAATAGATGTTAGTATAGCAATACACATACTGGACCTTTGTGTTATAGATTATAAAATACCATTAGAAAAAATTTTTTAAAAATCTAAATAAAAGAGAAACATACATGTTTTATATTTGGGTTGGAAGATTTAGCATAGTAAAGATGCTAAGTGTCCCAAATTAATACACAGGTTTAACACAATTCCTATCAAATAGTAAACATTAGAAATTCAATATGATTTTATAGTATAAGTAAATATTATGATATAATACATATTATAATATTATACATGTGTCTTATATTATCATATGTAACACTTTAAAATAACTCTTTGTTATAGCAAATAAGTTTTATATAATTGTCACCAAGCTATCTTTCTAGGTTTTTTTGTCTAATTTTTTTGCTAAATTCCTAATTACATTTTCATTTGTTATTTTAACTAAGTCTAATTAATTTAATCAGTGAAGATATGGAGACAGGACTTTGTCCTTATTGTAGGTTGATAAAATGGATCTACACAGTTGTAATTAAATGTCTATTTTTAACAAATACAGGGAAATGGGAAATCAGTTCGAATTTTTTTTCTCGGCCAGGTTTGGTGGCTCAACCTGTAATCCCGCACTTTGGGAGGCCGAGGTGAGTGAATTGCCTGAGCCTGAGGGTTTGAGACCCGCCTGGGCAACTTGGCAAGACCTCATCTCTACAATAAATCAAAAATTAGCCAGGGGTGGTAGCGCGCTCCTTTAGTTCCAGCTACTCGGAAGGCTGAGATGGAAGGATGGCTGGAGCCCAGCAGGTCGAGGCTGCATTGACCGGGATCGACCACTGCACTCCAGTCTGAGTGACAGAGTGAGACTCCAACTCAAAAAAAAAAAAAAAAAGAAAAGAATTCTTTTTCTCTAGTTGTTCATTTGATACATGATTTCAAAATATTTTAAAATTTAAGAGAGGGTCCCAATACATTTTCTATTTGTACGAAACCATTTTCAGATTTCCATATACTGATTTAGAATATTCACTTTATTTAAAAAATTGCAAGATCTTGGAGGGAGTTTGAAAGCTTTTTGGTAAAGATATACCTTTTGATGAATTTTTGTCCTTAAACCTTCATTTCCTAAGTTTTATAACCAGAATAAGAGATGATGATTTTAGTGTTCACACAAATGATTTTCACATACGCAATCCATTACTCAGAATATTAAATTTTCTCTTGTTTTGATTCATCATTAACATAAATTAATTCTTTTGCTTGTTAGTATGATAATTAAAATCACTCAATGCATTAACACAAACCTATTATAATAACAGTTAATTAAATTATAATAATTTATGTTATAGTTATTTTAATTATAATTGCTAACTACTTTTCCTCCACATTATTAAAAGAGCATTAGGTCATAATATAAATATAATTTACTGCAGAGCATCTCATGATTAATCTTCAAACATTTACTAAAGTACTAATTGTATAGTTTCTGTTTTAATTTCCTTTTGGTTTTTATTTCCATTTTTTATTTTGATTTTCTTCTCCTCAGTCTTTTTCCATATATATATATACATATATATATATATATATATATAAAATATATAAACACATATTGTTATCGTTTAGATGTTTACTCTCCCAACCTCATGTTAAAGTTTGATCTCCAATGTTGAAGGTGAGGATTAACATGAGGTGTTTGCTCATGGGGGCAGTTCCCTCTTGAATGGATTAATGCCTTCCCTAAGGGAGTGGGTGAATGAGTTCTCACTTTTATTACTTCTGGTGAGAGCTGCTTGTGTAAAAAAACCTGGCACCTCCCCCTTTTCTCGCTTGCTTCTTTTGTATCTCTCATTTTCTTTCGTCTCTCTCATTTTCTTTCTTCCCATATAATCTCTGCACTTCCCTTATGAATAAAAAGAAATGAAAAATATATTCACATATATATGCACACAATATAATTAGCATGAATTTCATGCAGAATACAATCAGGCATAACTTAATATATTTATGACTTATGTCCCTGCTGCTGTTATAAAAACAACTTATTGACTTCTCTGTATCTTGTCCCTGCTGGCTTTTGGACTAGAACTGCACCACTGTCTCATCAAGTTCTCAGGCCTTTGGACTTAGACTAGAACTGCACATTAGTTCTCCTGGGTCTCCAACTTGTCCACTACAGGTCTTGAAACTTCTCAGTCTCCATCAGCTTCCACAGTTGTGTGAGCCGATTTCTTATGTTCTCTCTTTGCCGCTCTCCCCTAAAAAATTCAACCATAAAAAAAATGGTTATGCCTCGTACTAAACACTTACAGACTTTTTTCTTGTCATTATCTTCACAGTATAACAACTTTTTGCATAGCATTTCCATTATTATTAGTAATCTAGGGATGATTTAAAGTTTATGGGAGGATTTGCACAGGTTATATACAAATACCTCACCATTTCATATAAGGGTCTTGAGTAGGGGCTACTTTGTTATATTAGCAATACAGTCCCTGTTGAGGAAAAATAGTACATCAAAATGAAAGCTGCATTTGGATTTCATTTTGTCTTAAGGGACATGAGCATATGTGGATCTTGGAATCTGGGGGGAGTACTGGAACCAATTCCTAAGATAATGAGGGATGATTGTATGTATCTATATCTATGTCTATATCTGCATATCTATATCATCTACATATTCTATCAGTTCTATTGGTTACATATCTCAGAGAACCCAGACAAATACTGTGACTGTACCAATTTATAAGCTGTAACCAATGGTTTACCTGAATTATCAGGAATTTGGAAGGAATATAATTGGAAAATTGGTGATGGCGAAATTTGAGAAAGAGCTATGAGAATGGGTAAAAAAACAGAAAGATATTTGTGTTCCATGTGACACTCACCAAAAGGTAACATTCATAAAGAAGGATGCTAGAAATCAAGTTGATAAGATAACCCATTTGATGTTTACCAGGTAGCCTCTTTCCCTAGTTACTCCTGTCATTCCTTATGGGCTTATGAATAAAGTTGCCATGGTGGCAGAGGAGAAAGTCAAGCATGGGCTCAGCAACATATATGTCTATTCATTGCAGCTCACCTGGTCACAGACTCTGCTGAGAGCTCAATCTGCCAACAGCAATAATGATTTAACAAGGCAAAATTTTCCAAGGTGATCTACCAGCTACTTAGTGGTCAGGTGACTAAATTGGACTGCTTCAATCACGGAACAAACAGTGCTTTTCTTACTGCAATTGATACTTTAGGTATGATTTTTTTTTCATGCAATCCTTTTGCTAAAACTATCATCTATGGGCATACAGAATGACTTATTTAGTCATGATATTCCACACAATATTGTTTCTGATGAGGAAGCACACTTCACAAAAGTGTGACAATGGGCCAGTACTCATGCTCCCTATCTTCCTATAGAAACTGGCTTAGAAAGCAGTAGAATGACCTTTGAAGACTAAGAGTGCTGGTTAAATGGCCCTCCTTTGTGAACCCTACTTGTCTTTTAATTTTCCTGCTTACCCTATTCAGTGCTCCTTGAATTATGAGATATTTTTAGTCTGGCTGGTGGAAACTAACTATTTTCAACCCCATGTGCTATTTTCTCACTTATTTTTTCATAAAAATGTCAGTTTTGGAGTATTGCATTTTGAAACAGTTTGTGCTCATTAAGCACAATATATAAAATTAATTAGTCACATTTTAGTTCCAATACCTTAATTGATGAAATCTTCAGTTGGTTTATATGCTGAGCTTGTGAATGAGAGTCTATTTGATTTGCTTTTTAAAATTCATATTAAGCTATTTAATTACATAGAATGACTTAGATCACTTAAGCAAAACTCAATCTTTAACACAGTATTTAAAAATTTAATTGTTCTATACAGAAATCATTTAACATTACATTAAAGTAGGCAGAAAGAAAAATTTCAAGCCCCAAATTTGAAAGATCTGTATGACCATTAAATAATAAGATGAGTTGTCAATGTTATTCTATAATAATTAATTTTTCTAAAATATTATGGATATAAAAATTATTCCTTTTTTTGGTGGAAGGGTAGATTATAATTTCATACTTTGTAGGACCCAAATTATAGTAGAAAAAGTAAACATTATTTAAATGTTGACTTTCAAGTAAAATATTGCTGCCTTACTAGAGCTTTTTGAAGAATTAACTGAACCATTTTTATGTTACTTGGTAACATTTGTTCCTATTGGGTATTGCTCTTAAAACTTGTTACATTTGATCAGAACAACTTTTCTCTAAGACTAACTTTTTCCACTATCAAAACCTTTCTGCTTACCCTATTCAGTGCCCCTTGAATTATGAGATATTTTTAGTCTGGCTGGTGGAAACTAACTATTTTCAACCCCATGTGAGTATCAGGCACTGTTTTATCTACCCCACTTAGGCAATTATGTTTCTAGTTTTAGATAATTTCAATAGGCACTGATTGGTACTCTGCCAAATGCTAGTTAAGGGTCTTCTACATATTTCTAAGGTTCTTTCTCTGTAAGGTTCTCTTCTCTTCAGTAATGTGTCTTGCCAAATCTAGTCACATTGATCTCACTAAACTTTCACTGTCATCTCAACTGCCAGTCTTCAGATAGCTTCCTGTTTTCTACATAATGATCTGTAAACTCTCTCTTGACATGTTATGGACTGATGTTTGGTCCCCTCCAAAGTTTACATATTGAAGTACTAACCCTTAATTTGTAAGTATTTGGATATAAAGACTGTGGGGGGGGGAGTGTGACAAAAGGTTAAATGTGGCCATAAGGGTGGGGTCAAAGATTGAGCTAGAGCCCTTATAGAAAGAAAAAGAGATGCTAGTACTTGCTCTCTCTGTTGTGTGATGACATGGCAAGGATGAGGCTGTCCATGAGTCAGGCGAGAGTTATCATCAGAAACAGAATTGGCTGGCAATTTTATTTTTGATTTCTCAGACTCGAGAACTGTAATATATTTCTGGTGGTATTTAGTTGTAGCAAACCAACTAGACTAAGGCATGGCATTACCTGGGGGACAATCATAAGTTCAACTTAGTTGTTTCTTCTTATGTTGGGAACACTGTAATTGTTGCCTAATATCCAGTATCTTGGAAAAACCACTGTTTTTTATAAATATATATATACTTTTTTTTAAGAATTTTTTTTGCAAATGAGGTTAAATCTGGGCCTTGCTACTACATCATGGCAAGAAACATTAGACTTTAACTAGCACTTACAGTGAACCTTGAACAACATGGGCTTATACTGCATGGGTCTGCTTATACATGGACTTTCTCTCACCTCTGCCACTTCTGAGACAACACGACCAAACCCTCCTTTTCTTCCTTCTCATCAGCCTACTCAACTTGGAGATTATGAGAATAAAGATCTTTATGCTGATTCACTTCCACTTCATAAATAGTAAATATATGTTCTCTTCCTTGTGGTTTTTTTCTCTAAATTACTTTATTTAAAGAATAAATACACATAACACAATACATATAACATATCAAGTATGTGTTAATCAACTGCTTATGTTATCAGAAAGGCTTCCAGTCAGCAGTAAGCTATTAGTAGTTAGTTTTTGGAAAGTGAAAATGTATGAGTAAATTTTTTACTGTGTTGGGATTGATATTCTAATCACTATGTTGTTCAAGAGTCAACTGCACTTTTTTTCACTTTATTTTACTTTTAACCTTCAGCATATACATTTATATGCTTTGGAGGCTTTTTTTCTTTTTAAAAAATTCATTGAGGTTTTTTTGACAACAAATACTTTTATATATTCTCTGTGTACAAATTGATGATTTGTTATACATATGTATTGCAAAATAATTATCAAAATCAAGCTAATTAATATATATGTCACATCAGATAATTACCTTTTAAAAGTTTTTCATGAGGTAAAAACACTTAAGCTCTATCCTCTTAGCAAATTTCAAAAATAAAGTATTGTTGACCATAATCACTTTGCTGTACCTTAGTTCCCCACAACCTGTTTATTTTTCATAACTGAAACTTTGTTTCTCTGAACAACAGCTTTTAATTTCTAACTCCCAGCCCGTGAAAATAATCATTGTACTCCCTGCTTCTTTGAGTTTAACCATGAGATCTGACAATTAAGTTTGTAAACTCTTCCTAGAAAAAGTGCTAGATACCTCATTGTTCAATATTACTATAGTCAAAGCACTTTCCTTAGGAAGCTATGCATCAACACCAGCGCCTAGTCTACCTGTCAAAGCAATTTTAGAACTCTTTATGGAATGGCCATCAGAGCTGTCATTGTATTACCCTGGTTATCCTGAATGTCATCAAAATGTCTTCCTTTTAATATTTCCTTTATCTCTGGTTAAAGAAAAAAGTAATTTGGTGTCAGATATGGTGGTAAGGAGGGTATTCCAATACAATTATTTGTTTACTGGCTAAAAATTTTCTCACAGACAATGCTGTGTAAGCTGGTGCATTGTTGTGATGCAAGAGCTCTTTTGGGACCATTTTTGCACAAACCTTTCTCATGCCAAGATTTTCAGTTAAGATTTTCCTATTTCTCTATCAATGTTTATTTGATCTGCTATGCTTCTCACAGTCAGCTGACAATTTTAATGCACAATTAGACAAATTTCTGTAATACTTTCATTAGTTCTGCTTGTTACTGGCCATCCTAAACTTTCTTCATCAGTGATGCTTTCTCCCCCCTCAGAAAAATGTATAATCTCTTTGTACTTTGCCATTTTTTTTCGTGGTATCATCCTCATAAACTTGCACTAACAAGTCCCTGATTTCACTTTCACTCTTGCCAAGTATAAAACGAAATATAATATATGTTCATTGCTCTAATTCAAGTTTTAACATTCTCATGACAGCCCACAAAAACATGCAACAATAAGGAACATCACTCAGGAAGACACTGCTACACATCAACATGAGCAAAGCTGTGAGACACTGATACCAAGGTTATGAAACTTTATGGAGTTGTTTGCACAGAGCTGTCAATGTAGGCACATGGTAGCAAGTTTGTGAACTTAATTGTCAGAACACATATTTTAGATTCCACATATTTTAGATTATGTAATATTCTTTCTGCATCTGACTTATTTAACTTAGCATAGTGTAATCTAGATTTATCTCTTAAACAAATAGCAGAATTTTAGTCTTTCTATAAGGCTAAATAGTATTTTATATGTCACATTTTGTTTATCCATTCATATTTTCTTTAACCATAGGCTTTATCCCTTCTTTCTTAAAAATAATTTTACTGGCATGGTATTCATGGTTGACAGGTTTTTTGTTTGTTTGTTTTCTTGACTGTATCACCCCCTCTCTTTCCCAGCCTATATGATTTCTTATTATAAATTTCTGTTATAATTTATGGAAGTCCCTGCACATGAAATGAATTACTTTACTCTTGCTGCCTTCTAAATTATTTGTCATTGATTTTTGACCATTTGATTATGATGTGTCTTGGTATAGTCATCTTCAGGTTAATCTAATTTGGCAACTTCTGGTCTTCATGGATCTGAATATTTATTTCCTTCCCAAGTTCTGAAAATTGTCCAGTCATTATGCTTTTAAATAAGCTATTCATCTTTTCTCTTTCTCTTTTTCTTCTGAGTCTTCTGTAATGATGATATCCCATAAACCCAATAATCGTTCTTCACATTTTTCATGCATTTTTTCTCTCTTCTCTTCTGACTACATAATTACAAATGATTTATCTTTGAGTAAAAATACTACCTTTTTTTTTGTTTTTCAGTTTCAGAATTTCTGTTTTGATCTTTTCTATAATTTCTATTTCTTTATCGAACATTTTAATTTTGTTCATGAATTACTTTTTTGACTTTGTTTAGGTGTATGCTGTTTTGCATGTCTTTTAGCTTTTTTAAGATTATTATTTTGATTGATTTTCCAAGCAATTATACATATCCATTTTTGAGGTCCATTTCTTCTGCTTTATTAGTTTCCTTTGGGAGTATCATGTTTTCCTTATTCTTCCAGATCCATGTAATTTTGAGTCGGTGTCTTTGTAGTTTAAAAACCAAACACCTCTTTTATTCTTCACAGACTGATTACAACAGGTAAAGTCCTTTTGTCAGGTATCTGGGCTGATGGGATTGCCTCTAAGATCTTAGTTGAATAGGGTTGGAGCTGAATGACATGACTGCTGTTGGGTCACAGAGGGGTATGAAGTTGATGAGCTTATTTCCAAGGGCTTAGGTAGAAGTAGATCCTGCCTGGTCCATTGGCAGATAGGACAACCTTCAGAATCTTGGTCAGTAGGCCTGATGCACATGCAAGGGCTAACTTCATGGTCTGCAGTTGGATCTGCAGTGGTGGGTCTGTTACTTGGTTTGTGAAAATATGTTGCTCTTGCTGGGTCCCTGTGTGGATCCTTGACTAGACAAGACTGGCTTCCAACTGTGACTGAAAGAGACTGGACCTAATTCGCAGTTCTGCTTTAAGATCCACAGTGGGGACCCAGATATGCAGGTCTGACACTCAGAGTGTGATTTGGTGAAAAGACAGAAGTAGTTTCTTATCTGAGGTAAATGTAGCAACATGGACTCTGGGATAGTTCATCAGCTGAACTGTATTGATAAATTCTGTGGGGATCCTTGATTTTAAGAGTTTCATGTGTCTGCAATAACAAAAAATTTGGGGGTTCTCTTATGTTCATTTATCCCTCACTGAGGGGATCCCTCTTGGTGAAAAGTTATACCACACTGGGGGATGAGGCTCAACAGGTAAAATGCTTCCTAAACTTTCTATGAGGTCATCCTGGGTTTTATGCCATTCAATGTTTCTGATTTCTTGATTATAATGTGGAGCTCTTACAAAGCTACTTTTTAATCTATGTGATGGTTTATTATTTTTGTTATTTTTGTGACAGCGATGAGCACTGGAACATCCTAGTCTACCATCTTCTTTATATTACTTATTAAAATTTTCCTATACATAGTATATGATTGAATTTTTGTTCTAGGTACTAACGATGTAATTTTTAATATAATTTGGTTTAATTCTATCATTTTATTATTTGTTTGTTGCTTTGTTGTTTTTTGTTTCCAGAATTCCCATTCCTTCTTTCTTTGATATCTTTTACATATATTTTAATAAATCATTTCTGTCTATGTTTTGGGGGACTACATATTTTTACATATCCCCAAGATATTATAGTTTACTATATCACTTCTAGCAAAATATAGAAGTGCTACAATGATTAAGTACCTTTGCCCCATTACATATGTTAAAATCACAGAATATATTATATCTTCTTACTTTGAAAGTCATACAATAATTGTATAAGTTTTGTTTTCATCACTTTGTTTAAAGTTAGTGTTTTTAACTAAATTATTGAGGTTATTGCAACCATATAGATTTTTATACCTTTATCTTACATGGTTGTGAAATATATTACATCTACAAACACCAAAAACCACCCCCAGATAATGTTAGAGTTTTGCTTTCAAAGTCACAGGTTTTGTTTTTTTTTTCAAAAAACATAAGAAGAGAAAAATGCTTTTATACAATGTGGACCCCCAAAAACCGGAATTTTTGGGGGAAGATGGTCCCCTTTTAGTACAGGCTTTCCTTGTTAGGTAAATGTTCTAGGAACCCATTGATATCCATATACCAGCTAGTATGTCATGTTTCAGTGAATTTTTTTGGGAATTTTTTCTGTGCATTTGCCCACTTCATGATGAATGATTTACAAGCACACCTGCCCACACCGCGATGAGTGTTCAGCAGTTTTTAACCAAAAACATCATGATTCCTGTGGCCTGTCCTCACAATTCACAAGATCTCATCATGAGTGACTTTTTTTGTTGTTGTTTCCCAGATCAAAGACATCTTCAAAGGGAAGCACTTTGCCAAAATGGAAGAGGTGAAACAAACAGCAGAATCACTAAAAAGTATCAAAATGTTTAAGTTCAAAAATTGTTTTGAGCAGTGGAAAAAATATATCGATAGGTGTATTGCATCAAACAGAGAATACTTTGAAGGCAACTGAAGTTTAAATGTGTAAGAATAAATATACAACTTTTCTAAGTAAATTCTGGTGGATTTTTAGGTCCCCCCATATATTTACTCAGAATTTTACATTTTTCTTGTTCTTTCTTCCTACTTAAGATTCAATTTTTCCCTCTGGTGTTATTTCCCTTTATATTTAAGATAATTATTTTAGATCAGGTCTAATATTATTTTAATTTTCTTTCATCTAACAATTTTATTTTGCTGGATTCATAGTTGCTTATTGATAGTATTTTTGGTTTGTTTTGTCTTCTTTCTGTGCTTTAAAGATGCTATCCCTCAGTTTTCTGCCTTTGATGGTTTCTGATGCAAAGTCCAATCATTCAAGTCAGAGTTCCCTTGCATATAACACATTATTTTTCTCTAGATGCTTTTTAGATTTTAATAATTTTTGTTTAAAGCATTTTGATTATTATGAGTCCAGGCATGGGTTTCTCTAAATGCATTTTCTCTGAGCCTCAATTAACTTCCTAAATTTGCAAATGTATGTATTTTACCCAATTTGGAAAATTTTAAACCATTTTTTCTCTTTTTTTCTGAACTGGTTTATTTCTGCTCTTTTTGAGACTCCAATAACATGTATAGTAGACATTGTTTATTATGCCACAAGTTCCTAAATCTATGTTCTTTTTAGTGTTTTTTATGTTCTTTGTAATGGATGATTTTAAACAATCTGACTTTAAGATTACTGATTTTTCATCATTTCTATTTGATTCTTGAGTCCATTGTATATACTTTTATTTGAGTTGTTTTTTTTATTATAAAGATGCGGGGTACAATTCAGGGTGAGGTATACAAACGTTAATTATGCAGGTACCCTTGTTGAGGAGGTTTGCCCCTTCCTCTCCTAGCAGTTTCCCTCAAATGCCAATCCCACACACTTCCCCTGACAGTTTCCCAATACTGCCAACCTATTTCCTGTAGTATTCTAAGTGTTCAAGGTCCGCGTATGTAAGAGAACTTATGATACTCTGTCCTTTGTTTCTGTGATAGATCACTGAGTATGAGAGACTCTAAATCCTTCCAAGTTGCTGCAAAGTCCATATGTTTGTCCTACTTTATGGCTGCATAATATTCCATTGTGTATATGGACCACATTTTTTTATCCAGTTCAGCTTCAATGGGCAACCTGGTTGGTTCCATGTTTTTGCTATAGTGAATAGAGCTGCAACAAACATACGTGTGCAGGTATCTTTTTTGTAGAATGATTTGAGTGCCCCCGGATACATTCCCAAAAGGGAATTCCTGAGTGGTGTGGGAGGTCAATTTCTAGTTCTTTCAGAAATCACCACACTGTCTTCCAAAGAGTTTGCACCATTTTGCATTCCCATAAGCGGTGTAGAAGCATTCCTTTGTCTCCTCATCCTCGCTAGAATCTGTTGTTGGTTGTTTTATTAATGATGGCCATTCTTATTGGGGTTAGGTGGTATCTCAATGTGGTTTTGATTTGCATTTCTCTGATGCTGAGTGAGGCTGAGCACTTTTTCATGTGTCTGTTGGCTGCCCGTATATCTACTTTTGAGAAGTGTCTATTCATGTCTTTTGCCCACTTTTTAAAGGGGCTGTTTGTTTTTTATCCTTTCAGCACATTTGAGTTCCTTGAAGATCCTAGGTGTTAGGCCTTTGTCAGATAAACAGTTGGCAAATATATTTTCCCATTCTGTGGGCTGTCTCCCTGCTCTCTTGATGGTTTCTTTTGCTTTGCAGAAGCTAGTCAGTTTGATGAGGTCTCATATGTCTATCTTATTTCTTAAGGTATGGACATTTAGGGTTCTGAGTAGGAATTGATTGCCAGTTCCTATCTCCATAAGGGTGTCTCCTGAGTTTTCTAAGATTCTTATAGTTTGAGGTTTTATATTTAGGTCTTTGATCCATTTAGAGTTAATTTTTGTGTATGGTGATAGGTAGGGGTCTTGTTTCAATCTTCTGCATGTGATCAGCCAGTTTTCCCAGTACCATTTACTGAATAGGTTCTACTCTCCCCAGTGGTTATTGTTGGAGGTTTTTTCAAAGATGAGTTGGTTGAGAAATTGAGACTTTTCTTACAGTACTTCTATCTTGTTCCATTGGTCTATGTGCCTTTTCTTGTACCAATACTAGGCTGTTTTGATTACTGCAGCCTTATAGTAAAGTTTGAAGTCTGGAAGTGTGCTACCTCCTGCTTTGTTTCTTTTGCTAAAGATTGTTCTGACTATTCATGGTCATTTATGTTTCCATATGAATTTCTGTATTGTCATCTCTAGGTCTGAGAAGAATGATATTGGTAACTTAATGGGAATTGTGTTGTATCTGTAGATTGCCTTTGGTAGGATGGACATCTTAGCAATGTTGATTCTTCCTATCCATGGACTATTATTTCCATGGAATATTTTTCCATTTGTTTGTGTCTTCTTGCATTCTTTGAGCAGTGTTTTGAAGTTGTCATTGTAAAGGTCTTTCACTTCTCTGGTTAGGAAGATGCCGAAGTATTTCATTTTTTGTGTGGCTGTTGTGAATGGGATTGTGATTTTTAATTTCAGTCTCTGCCTGCTTGTTGTTAGTGTATAGGAATGCAACTGTCTGTTGCATGTTTATTTTGTACATTGCGACTTTGCAAAAGTATTTTATCACTGCAAGCTGGTTTTTGAATGATTCTATTGGATTTTCAAGGTATAGGATCATATCATCACCAAAGAGGGATAACTTGACTTCCTCTTTTCCTATTTGGATACCCCTGATTCCCTTCTTTTGTCTAACTGCCTGAGCTAGGACTTCCAACACAATGTTGAACAAGAGGAATGAAAATCGGCAACCTTGTCTTGTTCCAGTTTTCAAGGGAAATGTTTCCAGTTTCTGTTCTTTTAGCAATATGTTAGCTGTGGTTTTATTGTAGATGGCGCTTACTATTTTGATTATGTTCCTTCTATACCTTGATGTTTGAGTGTTTTTGTCAGTAAGCGATGCTGGATTTTATCAAAAGCTTTTTCTGCATCTAATGATAAAATGATGTGGTTCTTGTTTTTACATCTGTTGATGTATTTAATTACCTTTATGGTCTTGCAAATGTTGAAATGTTGCATCCTGGGGATGAAGTCTACTTGGTCATCGTGGATGATTTTTGAGATGTGTTTTTGGATCCAATTTGCTAGAATCTTGTTGAGGATTTTTGCATCTCTGTTCATGAGGGATATTGGCCTGTTGTTCTCTTTTTTTTTTGTTGGATCTTTACCCAGTTTGGGTATCAGTGTGATGTTCGCTTTGTTAAATGATTTGGGGAGAATTTCATCCTTCTCAATTTCCTGGAATTCTTTCAACAGGATTGGTATCAGCTCCTCGTAGTACATTTTGTAGAATTCTGCTGGAAAGTCATCTGTCCAGGGCTTTTTTGTAGGTAGTTTTCATATGACAGAGTCATTTTCCTTGGTTGTTATTGTTCTATTTAGTTTCTCAATGTCTTCTTGTTTCAACCTGGGTAAGTTGTGTGATGCCAGTGAGTCCTCCATTTCATTTATCAAGTTTGTTTCCCTATAGGTATACATAGTAATCTCTGGTAATCTTTTGTATTTCTTTGGGATCAATTGTAGTTTGATCTTTTGTATTTCTGATTGTGTTTATTTGGGTTTTTACTCTCTTTATCTTGTTAATTCTGACTAGGGGTCCATCAATCTTGTTAATTCTTTCAAAGGATCAGCTTTTTGTTTTCTTGATGTTTTCTATAATATTTTTGTCTCCTATGTCCGGGGTTTGGGCTATTCTATGTCCTGTGTTTAGGCTCTTCTATGTTTCCGTGTTTTGGTGATTTGGATTCTTCTGCTAAAGTTGGGGTTTGGTGGTCTTCTCTTTCTAGTTCCCTTAGATGACTTGTTAGGATCTCAACTTGTGGTCTTTCCATTTTCTTGATGTGTGCTCATAGAGATATAAATTCCACTCTTAAAACTGATTTCATGGCATCCCAGAAGTTTTGGTAAGATTTTTCTTCATTTTTATTTGCTTCCAGGAATTATTTAGTTTCTGCTTTGATTTCAGTGTTGACCAAGTAGTTGTTCAGCATCTTTAGTATCCATATCTTTGTGGTCATTGGGGAAATTTTGTGGTCTTGATATTTCTTTTTATTCCACTGTGCTCTGAGAAGGTGCATGGCAAGATTTCAACCTTATGGAATTTGTTTATGCTTGATTTATTGCCAAGGATGTGATTGATCTTGGAGTATGTTCCATGTGGTGATAAGTAGAATGTATAATCTGTGGTTGTTGGGTGAAATAATCTGTAGGTATCTATTAAGTTCATTTGGTCAAGTGTTAAATTAAGGTTCTGGATCTCCTTGTTGATTTTTTGTGTCGATGATCTATCTAGGGCTGTTAGTGGGGCATACAAATCCCCTGCTATAATAGTGTTAGTCAATATCTTTTTAAAATTTACTTAGTAGTTGCTTTATAAATGCTGGTGCTCCTATGTTGGGTGCATATATGTTTAGGATGGATATTTCTTGTTGATGAATTGAACCTTTTATCATTATGTAGTATCCTTGTGCATTTTTAAAAATTTTTGATACCTTAAAGGTTGTTTTGTCTTATATTAAGATCACCACTCCTGCCTTCTAATGATCCATTTACCTGGAAAATTGTTTTCCAACCTCTAACTTTGAATCTGTGTGTGTCCCTTGTAGTGAGATGAGTCTCCTGGACGCAGCAAATAATTGGGTTATGGTTTCTTATCCAGTTTACCATTCTGTGTCTTTTCAGTTGTTCATTTAGTCCATTCACATTCAGGCTGATTATTGAAATGTGATTGTTTATTGCTATCATGAGGTTCTTATAAAGTTTTTTCTTTGTTTGTTTCTTTTGGCTTTGGGGTTAATATATGTGTGTGTTTTCAAGTTTTTTATTGTGCTTATTCTCTGTTGATTCTGTGCTCTGCTGTTCTCATGGGAAATGTGTGGTCATACTTTGTTTTCTTTCTTCTGTGCTTAATATCTTTTTTAATATCTCCTGTAGAGTTGGTCTGGAAGCTGCATAATCTCTTAGGAATTTGTTGTCTGGGAAGGATTTTAATTCTCCATCATTGATGAAACTGAGCTTGACTGTATAGGAAATTCTTGGCTGAAATTGCTTATCTTTGAGGACTTAGAACATAAGGCTCCAATCCCTTCTTGCTTGTAGTGTTTCTGCTGATATTTCTGCTGCTATTCTGATTGGTTTTCCCCAATAGGTAGTCTGACCTTTCTCTCTTGATGTCTTTTGGATTTTTTCTTTTGTACCTGCTTTGTGTAGGTGAATTATTAGGTGTCTAGGGGTTGGTCTTCTCATCTGATGTTTTGTGGGTGTTCTCTATATCCCTTATGCTTGGCTGGTCACATCTCTGGTGAGATGGGGAAAGTTTTCTTGGATACTTTCTCTAAGTTGTTCTCCATTTCTCTTTCTTCTTCTGGGTTACCAATCAGGTATAGGTTCGGCCTCTTCATATAATCACCTCTTATAGGCTTTCTTCTTTCTTTCCGAGTCTTCTTTCTATGTTTTTTACCAATCAGGTTAATTCCATGTTCTGATCTTCAAGTTCTGAGATTCTTTCTTCAGCTAGATTAATTCTACTTTCCATGTTTGTCATCCGTTATTTATTTCCTGGATAAAAATTTTTATTACCAGAATCTCTGTTACAAGTTCTTTCAGTGTTGTATCTTGTCTTTCTTGAGTCTTATTCACTCTTTCCATCCATTTCCTAATCCCTGCCATATTCTGAGGCCAGTCGTTGGTGACTTCCATTGTTTGGACACCAAGGTCTGAGTTTTCAGGAGTTTTGTCTTTGGTCTTCCTGAGGTCTTCCTTTGGTTTTCTCTCATTTATTACAAATCTCTTGTTTTTGTCTTTAGTTCTGTTATTCAATGTCAGTGTGAGAGGCTTTCCCTTCTGATGTTTTTTCAGTCCTCTATTCTTCCTTGATCTGGGCTCCAGATTTGTTCTACTTTTAAACAGGATGGTGGATTGGAAGCTTTGCTGTCTCTTAAAGTTTTTGAAAGTAGCATAAAGATGGAGATGGAGTGCTACTATTCAGAAACTGCTTGCAAATTACAATGTTCACTTATTGTGATATGTGTTCCCTGATATCTACTTCCCACCACCACACTATATGCTGTTGCAAAACATAAACAAATGCAAAAAACAACTGAACACACACACACACACAAACATACACACACTCCCAACATGGAATAACAAAAAAGTGGAATAAAACAATCAACAACTAAAAACAAAGAAAACTAAACACACACAGACACACACACACACACCTAGCACAAAGTGAATAGAGAAGACAAACAGAAAGACCAGAGGGGGGAAAAAACAAAAAAACCAAAAAAGGAATTCAGGTGAAACCCTCACACATATATTGATACACAACCTAAACTATAAAAAAATGAAAATAAAAAACGCAGAAAAAAAAAACAAACCAACAACAAAACTGAAAGATGAACACTCAATCATTCACATACACACATAAACAGAAAATGAAAAATAAAATAAGAAACAGAAAAACAAAAAAAATTTGAGAATGCAGATCAAACTCTCACATATACATTATGCACAAAGGAAAAATATTTAAAAGGTAGAAGAACTAAGAGTCAAACAAAATTTTTTTAATTCTTAAAAAAATTGAAAATTAAAAAAAAAAACCCTCCCTCTTATGGCAGGCTCTGTAATTTTTCCTCTAATCTGGTCTCTCCTGCAGAGCCACTTCTTTCATTTTCTCTGTTTCCAAAGCAGAGGAAGGAGGCGCAGTGGAGGTAGGTGGGTCTGCAGCCTCCCCCATCTCATATGGTTAGGGAGCTCTCCTCCGGTATGGAAGTACAGGATTGTCTCTTCTGCAGGTATATACATGTGACCCAGGCAGGCTTATCTTGGAATTGAGTTCTCCTATAGTGATTGAGGTCCAAGCTCCGCCTGGGTTTGTCCCTCCTCAGTTGTGGCCTAGCTCTGTTTGTCTGATGTTCAGAGGATTGCTGGGGAGGAGGGGGTTTGGGTCAGACCCAGACTCACTGCTTATTTCTTTGGAGTTTTTCCTTGTCCTTTTCAGGCCACACCCTTTGTCCCACTGCTGGATCAGAGTAGAGGGTTGGTTGCCTGGAACTCAGCACTGATCAGGTCCCTCCAAAATTTTTGCTTTCAGGATATTCCCTCTGGGTCACAATCAATTCCTGAGTAGTCAATCCACTAGTCACAGAGATTGGGTCTGTTGCTCCATGGTGAGCAAGTTGGAGCACTTTCCTTCCCCATTATCAAGATGGTAGTGGGGTGCCTCTCTTGTCCTCTTCTGTGGGACTTTGCCTCTGCACTCTCTCCACAGTCCCTGCTGCTAGTGCCCTGCCAGGCACTGAAGTGGTAAGGCAAAGCCAGGTGCCAGCAGTCTCTTTCCTGCTGCAGTGGTGAGGGAGAGCCTGGGATGATAGTTTCTCCTCACCGCTTTTTCACAGGAAAACTTTTGTCCATTTAGAAAAAAATAATGGTGATCAGCTTCTGTGACCTGAGAAGAGCCAGGGATGAAGCAGAGAAGCTACAGCATCAGCTGTTGCACTAGGGGTCTAGCCACTTGCTCTCGAGCACCCACTTAGTTTCTCCCAACATTTTCTTCCCAGAGAGGGTTTGTTGATTTTTATTTATTTCTATTTTGTTTGTTTTTTTTAGTTGAAGTCTCACTCTGTTGCCCAGACTGGGGTGCAGTGGCCAGTCCCGGCCACCACAGCCTCAAACTGCTGGGCTCCAGCGATCCTTCCACTCAACCTTCCAAGTAGCTGGAACTACAGGTGTGCACTACCATGCCCAGCAATTTTTTGATTTATTGTGGAGATGAGGTCTCAGCAAGTTGCCCAGGTGGGTCTTGAATCCAAGGGCTCAGGCAATCCACTCACCTCAGCCTCCCAAAGCACAGGATTACAGGCTGAGCCACCGAGCCTGGCCAGTTTGTTGATTTTTTTTTAAAGAAAAAGAAAATGATGCTCAGTCTCTGCATCCTAGAAATTGCTAGGTTCCAAGCCCAGCAGCTGTGGCACCAGCCACTGCACCAGGAGAGCCCTGGTCACTAGCTCCCTAGCCCTCACTCAGTCAGCCACTCACACACCCACTCACTTACCAGAATGTACACAAAATTTTCTATACACTCACTCACACAGGAACCCACATACTCCAACTGACTCAGCAACTTTCTTCCCTACCTCCCCTCCTTATAAAAGTTTCTAAGTCCTAGGAAATTTTTTAATGTATCTGTTTGGTTTGTTCTTGTGTTTTATTATAAGTTGGAATTTACTTCCAAGAGGATAATTTTCTTGAAATCATTGTGGGAGTTTTATTATTCTCTCTGTTATTTTACTTAAGATTCTACTCCAAAGCTACACACACAAATGAGTTCAAGTAAGTTTCCTCTTGCTGAAAATCAGGGTGATGTGGAAAAAATGCTTTCAAGATTATTATAATACATTTTAGCTAGGAGAGCAATAAAAGGACATATACCCTTAGGATTCTCAGAAGTCTTTTTGTTTATAATGCTCTAGCTTTTTTTCTGAGGTCTTAATGAACATATTTATAGTCACATCTAGATAGAAATGTGATCCTGATACCATGTTTTACTAGCAGAGGTCTAATTAGCATCTTTTTTGTGAGACCATTAAGAACTATGACCAATATTTTTAATGTTTCAAATTCCAAAGAAAGACTAAAAAGTGAAAGGATTTATAGAGTGCTGAGTAAAAAAAAAGGCAAGAAAAAAATACAAAAATAACACTATAAATAAATTTAGATGCATCAAAAAAGATGAATTTATGGAGGTTTTCAAGCTAAGTATCATAAATCCCATGATGAAACTTCTCAACAGGAATATTTTATTTTTAAAAATTCCATACAATCCTTAATGTGTCAAAAATAAATAACTTGAAGCCACAGTAAAATTTAAATATTATAACAAGATAAATATATAATTAAATATACAATTTCTCAGGAAACTTACCAAATACTGGATTTAAAAAAGTTATGAAGAAATTCTAGCAACACCAGAAATGAATTCAGTGTAAATTAACATAATAAGCTTTTGAGAATGTTATCTAAATGTTTATCTGTCTAAGTAAGTAATAGGTACCACAGCAAGCAACAAAACAAAAAGTAAAGTAAAAATCCAAAGCAAAAAATGAAATTAAATGATATCAACATGAAGTAAGCATGGTAACAGCAACTGGAACAATGCAAGAGTATATAAAATTCCATTCTTATTCTTGATTAAGGTATAGATAACAATACGGTTCAGAAACTAACTAGAAAAATATCAACTTGATTCTCAATAAGTATTGTAGGCAGAATATTGCTCTTCCCCACTCAAAATGTCCACATTCAAATCCCTGCAACCTCTGAATGTTTTCCCTTACATAGAATAAGGGTCTTCTGTGATTCAATTAAATGATTTGAGTTGGGGAGATTTTCTTACATTATCCTGATTGCTTCATGTAATCGCAAGTGTCCTTAAAACATAAAACAAGGAAACAGAAGCCTAGAGTCAGAGAGGTATTTGGAGATGGTCCACTATTGACTTTGAAGACGATGAAATTAGCCGTGAGTCAAGGAATGTAGGCAGCCTCCAGAGACTGGAAAGAGTCAAAAACTAGGTTCTGAGATAGAGCCTCCAGGAGAAACATCTCTAGCTGACACCTTGATTATAGTCCACCAAGATCCATTTTAGACTTCTGACCTCCAGAATTTTAAGTGCAATATAATGCATTTGTGTCATTTTAAGCCATTATATCTGTGATAAATTCTCCTAGCAGTGTAGGAAATTGATATAATTATTTAGCTATAACTTCCAGAAAATTTAGTTCTAATACATAATTTCTAAATAACCAGAATAAAAAATAAATATAAAACAAACACAAAACAAATACAATTAAAATCATAAAAGGAGATTTAAATAGCTGTTGATATTTGTTTGCCTGAAAAAGACATACATCCCACAGACTAGTTGAAAAATAAAGGGTTCTTAAACTCTATGACAGGCAAACTATAAAATAAAAGAAAATTGAATATAGCAAGCATTTCTAGTTTCTACTACTAACTCTCATATTCAATTCATTTTCTAGCCAAGATGGTTTTGTGGGACAATGCCAGATGATGACACATAAGTATAATTAGTGTCCTGGGAACAGTTTGCTTTTCTGATAAAGGTATCAGTCATTTTTACTCCTCATTCTTTTTTGCTGAAATATGGATGACCTGGCAGGAACTTCAGTACCCATTTGTGTCTGATTTAAAATACCAACCACTATTGTCCTCTCATAATTGAACTGCTGAATTTGTATCAAAAATGTCTACCTGCAGATGTCTGATGCAGATGTCTATTTGTTTAAGTCATTGTCATAAGTCTTTATGTTCCTTGGATTTGAAGGAGTGTTTTAATAGTATTCAAGTAAAATTTCAGATAAGCAACAACATAGGAGATATAGTCATGGCTTTGCAAAAACAAATGGAGTAATGACAAGGTGTTATAAATATGCTGTAGTTATGTATTTAAATATTTTAAAAATACACATACTCAGAACACACAAACACATATATATACATGCACATATACACATGTGTGTTTTGTGTACATGTGCATCTTAAGAATTCAAGAATATTGCAAAGTCAAGGAGATGTAATACACAGCATTCAGAAAAAAGTAAAGGTGTTATTCTTACATGTAGATAAGAAACATTTGATTCAAATTAGTTTAAAATACAAAAATAATTTTAAAACTCTTCAATAATCTATGGTAGATTAAAATTTCCTTAGTTTAGTCATTGCTATTTATCATAAAAATACATAAAATATTATATTTAATAATCAAACACTTCACTTAAGATAAGGAAAATGATATCAATATCCACTTCGCATATGTCAGTAGCAGCAAAATCAACCAGGCACACATCTTATTTCAGTTTTAGCCATAATATTTAGCCAAAATTATCTATTAACTTTATTTTGGTTTAACTTTATAAAAACAATTATTCAAATGCATGCTTCAACATCATTTATGAATTCATTACAATATTATAATATTGCTATTATTACAAAGATTCTGAATTAGTAGTCATGCTTTGAAATCCAAGCTGTAGAGGGAAAATCAGAAATAAATTGGTTATTCTGAAGGCTTTGAACATGACTCCTGACAGCCACTTCTTGTATTTACTGTGAGATCCTCTCTCCTTGTATGTGAGCTACAACTGATCATTTGCTTCTAATAAGAAATACGTGACAAAAGTGATGGATGTCAGCTCCAAAATTAGGTTCTAAATACTGTACCCTCCATCTTACTCATGCTCTCTCTTGTCCTATCACTAGTTCTGACTCAGTAAACTGCCATGTTATGAACATTTTCATGGAGAAAGAAACTGAAAACTAACTTCAACCAGGAGCCAGCAACCTGCTGTGGTCTGCATGTTTATGCCTCTCTAGAATTCTTACATAGACTCCTAATCAACAATTTGATTGTATTAGAAGATGAAGTCTTTGGAGGTGATTAAGTCATGAGGGATCTGCCTTTATAAATGGTATTAGTGCCCTTTTAAAATTGGCCCCAGAGAGCTGTCTTGCCTCCCTTACCATGTGAGGTCCTGGTGAGAAGGTTTCATTTGTAAACAAGACAGTGAACCCTTATCAGAAACTGAATCGCTGGCACCTTGATCACAGACATCCTAGACTCTAGAAACCAAAATAAATAAATATATATTGTTTATAAACTAACCAATATAATTTCTTATAGCAGCCCCAAAGGACCAAGACATTGAGATACAAATTCAAAAAATAAAAACTGCCCATGAGGAATAGAATCCAGCCAACAAGTGTGCGGCTGGAAGTGATTCTTCCCCTACAGGCTTCCAGTCAAATGTAGACAGAAGATACCCAGAAGCAAAGGACCCAGATAAGGTATGCATTACTTATAAAATGGAGATGACTTGGCTATAAAACTGAGATTGTAAATGTTGTTTTAAGCCACTAATTTTTGGTAAAATGTGTTAAGCAGTAAAGGATAACTAAGACACTTCTCTTTGCTCTCTTTCAGCATACTGATACAGAACAAGCTGTCCCTGTGTCCTGCTCAAGCTCTAAGATATGGATGGACTCTCATTCAGCAGTTTAGGAAAAAAAGTTGAAAATAAAATCCCTTTGGGCATAATCATGTCTTGCATAATATTTTATACTGTCTCATTTAAGATATCATTAGGGCTATAATTAAACTGTGAAAGACAGTAGTTATAGCAAGTAAGTAATTTTTATTTTTCCAACACATTATCAACATTTGCTAATGACTTAAGGATGTACAGCAGTTTTCAAAACTGTGTTTTATGGACCTGACATGTTCTGTATTGAAGCTTCAGATGTCTATAAAAATTGTATTCATTTAATATTTAAAATATTAATATATTGACATGGTAATTATTTGTATATTATTGAATAATATGTGAAAAAAGAGTACAATAAGATATTTTTTAAAACTTGCATTCTAAAAAAAAACTTGTATTCTTTCAATGAGACTGTAGTACATATTTTACGTACCAGCCTGTTATGAAAATAGAATCAATAGCATAATTATTTAATAAGTACAGAGAATATGGGAAAAGGTTACAAGTATACCAATAAAGTACGAATGTTATGTATCTCTCCATTTTGCTTATTTAATGTAATATTTCATATAGACAAATATAAGAATGATTTATTACTGTGTGTACATTTTAATAACAATGTAACAAAATAAATGAGGAATTTTGGAGATTTAGATTAGTTTTTCATACATCATTAAATAAACTGGCAAAAACATATATTGACATCTGTAGTGGTGGAACAAAAGCAAAAACAAGAACACAGGATGATTTTCAAAAATTAGGAATAGTATATTTCCTGGAAAAGTGCTATGTCATAAGAAGTTGTGCACATATTTCTAAATAGTTGTACAGACTCTCAAATATATAAAATTATGAATCTATAAATAGAAAAATTTCAATTTTTAAAAAATTGATAACTGTAAGGCACAGAATTTGCTAAATCTGCTGGCTGAATTGAGTCAAGTGGTATGCAGACTATCAAGGACACAAAGAATTGTCTTTCTAAAAAAATTATTAAGGAATCCCATCTACCAAATATTTAAAAAACATAACATAAGATGTCAGACTGCAAATCATGTTTTTCTTAAATAAAATCAACAAGCTTAATATGGAAATACTTGGTATCAAAGTTAAATACACTAATATGTTTTTAGTTTAAAATATTAGTAATAAACTTAGGCCCAAAACTTATACATTGGAAAATAATGAATTTATGTTTTTGAGAATATATTTAATAGCAAAATTTGCATAGTTCTAAGTAACAGAATTTTATATATGTTTGTGCAATAGTTAAACTCAAGGGGATATAATAATTCATGCATAATTCAGAAAGCATAAAAATAAAATATACAGGCTAGGTACTGCGGCTCACATCTGTAATCCAGCACTTTGGGGCACCAAGGTGGGCAGATGGCTTGAGCCTAGGAATTCGAGATCAGCCTAGACAGCATAGTGAAACCTTGTCTCAACAAAACATTAAAAAAGAAAAAGTAGTTGGTAGTGGTGCCACCTGCCTGTTGTCCCAGCTACTCACTATGCTGGAGTAGAAGGATGGCCTAAGTACAGGAGGACAAGGCTGCTGTGAACCATGATCATTGCGATCATGCCACTGCACTCCAGCCTGGGCGACAGAATGAGAACCTGAATCAAGATATACACATATAAAATCTGTGCATTCTCACCAACTCATTCTTCTGACTCACCTAGAAGCAAAACTATTCTGAAATCAATGTTTATCCTTTCATTGCTTATTTTTGGAACTTTGCCATACATAAGTCTTTTCACGAATTGCATTAGTTAAATTTGTTCACTTTTAATTTTATAAAATGATATAATATTTTGATGTATTCTCAACATCATATTTTCAAGATTAATTTTGCTGATAAAAATAGTTTTGCACCATTAATTTTTGTTATACTTTAACATATGTATGTGCTCTCAATTGTCAAATTTTCTGTTAACACATGCTCACACTGTTTTCAGTTTTGGTATTATAAATATTGCTGTCATGAACAGTCTTCTGTCAACTGATATTCTAAACATATATATACACACGCACATATATTTGTCTACAATGTGGACTAAGATTAAAATTTCTGTGTCACAAGTCTCACACATGTTCGATTTTATCAGACAAGCTCAAATTATTTCCCTAGGTGGTTGTATCAATTATAATTTCATTAGCTATTCTTGAGTCTTCTGTTTTTTCACTTTTTGGCCTATACTTCAATTGTGACCCGTCTAGTGGTCGTAAAATGTCATCTCATTTTAATTTAATTTCCATTTTCCTAATTATTAAAGAATTATTGTAAGTATTCATAGGATTATTTGCATCTTGCACTTCTTTTTCTGTGAAGTATTCATTTATGCCTATTGCGTATTTTTGTACTTTATATGTATGTACCATTAGAAACAGTTATAAAATTACATATTTTTATCAAACAATAAGATACACATTCACTTAGAAACCAGTTGGATGTTCCCTTAAAGCTAAACACTTTATTTATTCATATTACTTTTCAAATATACCTTTATTTTATTTTTTAAATTCATTTTTATTTTATTTTAAATTCAGGGGATGTACACGTGTGTCCATTATTTGGACATATTTGTGTAATTGTGGAAATTGGGTCACAAATGCCTACTATCCAAATAGTGAACTTTGTACTTTATAGGTAATTTCTGAACCCTAACTCCTCCCCTCTTCCATGTTATTGGTGACCCCAGAGTCTATTATTTCCATCTTTGTGACTTTTTAGCTCTCACACATGAGTGAAAACATGTGGTGTTGGAATTTCTGTTTGTGAGGCAGTTCACTTAGGATGATAATCTCTAGCTAAATCCATGTTGCTGCAAAGGACATGGTTTTATTTTTTCTTCTGGATGCATAGTATTCTGTAGTGTATATAGGCCACATTTTTCTTATGCACTGATTGGTTGATGGGCATTTAGGTTGATTCCACATTTTTGCAATGATGAATTGTACTGTGACAAACATGTGGGTGCAGGTATCTTTTAAATATAATAACCTATGTTTCTTAGGAAAGGTACCTAGTAGTAGGATTGCTGGATCAAGAGGTAGATCTACTTTCAACTCTTCGTAGTACCCTTACCACTTTCCATAGAAGTTGTACTAAGATAACTCCCACTAACAGTGTATGAGTGTTCCCTTTTCTCTAGTATCTATTGTTTTTTGATTTTTTTAATAATTGTCATTCTGACTGGCATAAAGTGATAACTCATTGTGGTTTCAATGTTCATTTCCTAGATTTATGAGTGATGTTGAGTATTTTTTCATATGTTTGTTAAACATTTGCATATCCTTTTGAGAGACATGTCTATGTCGTTTGCCCACTTTTTAATGGGGTTATTTGTTTTTTTCCTTCCAGATTTATGTGAGTATTTGTAGATTCTGGATATGAGTTTTTTGTCAGATGTATAATTTGTGAATATTCTTCTATTCTTCAGGTTGTCTGCTTGCTCTGTTGATTATTTCTTTTGCTGTACAGATGCTTTTTAGTTTAATTAAGTTCGACTTACTTATTTTTATTTTAGTTGCATTTGCTTTTGGGGTTTTACCCATAAATTATTTGCCAAGGCCAATGTCCTAAGAGTTTTTCCAAGTTTTCTTTTAGAATTTTTATGGTTTCAGGTTTGACATTCAAGTCTTTAATCCATCTTGAGTTTTTTTTTTTTTTTAATATTGGGAGAGATGGGATTCAAGTTTTATTTTTCTGCATGTAGTTATCTAATTTTCCAGCACTATGTGTTGAATAGGGTGTCCTTTTCCCAGTGTATGTTTTTGCCTGCTTTGGCAAAAATAAGTTAGTTATAGGTGTTTTAGTTTATTTCCAGATCTTCTACTCTATTCCATTGGTCCATGTATCTGCTTTTGTATCAGTACTATGTTGTTTTGGTTACTACAACTTTGTGGTATAATTTGAAGTCAGTTGATGCTTCCAGCTCTACTCTTTTTATTTGAGATTGCTTTGACTATTCAGATCTTTTTGGTTCCAAAATAAATTTTAGGATTGTTTTTTCTAATTCTGTGGAAAAAGTGACATTTTTTTTAATAGGGATTGTATTTAATCTGTAGTTACTTTGTATAATATGGTCATTTTAATAATACTGATTCTTTCAGAACATGAGCATTGAATATTTCTCCATTAGTATCTGTCTTCCTAAATTTCCTTCATCAGAGTTTTATAGTTTCTTCTTGTAGAGATCTTTGGATTTCTTGGTTAAATATATTTCTAGGTATTTTAGCTTTTTAGTTGCTCTTGCAAATGGAATTGAGTTTTAATTTTATGCTCAGCTTGGTCATTATTGATGTCTAGCAGTACTACTGATGTGTGTTAATCTCATATCCTGAAACTTTCCTGAATTATTTTGTTAAGTCTAGGAGTCTTCTGGAGGAGTCTTCAGGTTTTTCTAGGTATAGGATCTTATAATCAGCATACAGAGATAGTTTGATTTCTTCTTTTCCAATTTGGACACAATTTATTTCTTTTTCTTTTTTCTTTTCTTTCTATTTTTCTTTTTTTTAATATAAAGATGTGGGTACAATTCAGGGTTAGGTGTACAAACATTGATTATGCAGGTACCCTTGTTGATGAGGTATGCCCCTCCTTCCCCTAGCAGTTTCCCTCAACTGCCACTCCCACTTCCTTCCCCTGACATTTTCCCACTACTGCCAATCTTTTTCTTATAGTATTATGATAATTTTTCCAGGTACCCTTATGAGTGAGTACATATGGTACTCTGTTCTTTGTTTCTGTGATAGAGCACTAAGTATTATCGACTCTAAATCCATCCAAGTTTCTGTGAAGTCCATATGTTTGTCCTTCTTTATGGCAGCATAGTATTCCACTGTGTATATGTACCACATTTAATTATCCAGTCCAGCTTCGATGGGCAGCATGGTCGGTTCCATGTTTTTGCAATTGTGAATAGGGTTGCAACAAACATAAGTGCACAGGTATCTTTTTTGTAGAATGATTTGAGTTCCTCCAGGTATATTCCCAACAATGGGAATTTCTGGGTCATATGGAAGGTTAATCACCACACTGTCTTTCAAAGATGTTGCACTAGTTTGCATTCCCACCAGCAGGGTAGAAGCATTCCTTTTTCTCCATATCCTCATCAGCACTGTTGTTGTTTGTTTTATTAATGATGGGCATTCATATTGAGATTAGGTCATATCTCTATGTAGTTTTGATTTGCATTTCTCTGATGATGAGTGAGACTTAGTATCTTTTCATGTGTCTATTGGCTGCCCATATATCTGCTTTTGAGAAGTGTCTATTCATGTCTTTGACCCACTTTTTAATGGGGCTGTTTGTTTTTTTTCCCTTTTGGCTCATTTGAGTTCCTTGTAGATCCTAGATGCTAGGCCTTTGACAGGTATACAGTTGGCAAATATTTTCTACCATTCTGTGGGCTATCTCCCTACTCTCTTGATGGTTTCTTTTGCTTTGCGGAAGCTAGTCAGTTTGATGAATCCCACTTGTCTATTTTATTTCTTATGGTATGGTTACTTAGGGTTCTGATCAGGAATTGGTTGCTAGTTCCAATTTCCATAAAGGTGCATTTTCTAAGATTCTTATAGTTTGAGATTTTACTTTTAGGTCTTTGATCTGATCTATTTAGAGTTAATTTTTGTGTAGGGTGACAGGTAAGGGTCTGTTTCAGCCTTCTTCATATGATTAGTCAGTTTTCCCAGCACCATTTACTGAATAGGTTCTCCTCTCCCCAGTGGTTGTTGTTAGTGGCTATGTCAAAGATGAGTTGGTTGAGGAATTGAGGCTTTGCTCCTGGAATCTCTAGCTTGTTCCATTGGTATGTGTCTGTTCTTGTACCAATTACTGTTTTGATTACTGTGGCCTCATGGTGAAGTTTGAAGTTTAGAAGTGTGATACCTCATGCTTTGTTTCTTTTGCTAAGGATTGTTTTGTCTATTCGTGGTCATTTATGTTTCCATATGAATTTCTGTATTGTCATTTTCAGGTCTGAGAAGAATGATGCTGGTAACTTAATGAGTATTGTGTTGATTCCATAGATTGCCTTTGGTAGAATGGACATTTTAACAATGATGATTCTTCCTATCCATGAGTATGGAATATTTTTTTCCATTTGTTTGTGTTTTCTTGGATTTCTTTGAGCACTGTTTTGTAGTTCTCATTGTGAAGGTCTTTCACTTCTCTGGTTAGAAAGATACCAAGGTATTTCATTTTTTTTGCGACTATTGTAAATGGGATTGTGCTTTTGATTTGGGTCTCTATCTGATTTTTGTTTGTGTATAGGAATGCAACTGTCTTTATTTCTTTTTCTTACCTGATTATTCTCGATAGGACTTTCAGTATTATGTTGAACAGTAGTGATGAAAGTGGGTATCCTTGACTTGTTCCAGTTCTGAGTGGGAATATGTTTGACTTTTCTCCATTCTAGATGACATTGGTTATGGGTTTCTTGTACATAACTTTTATTATTTTGAGAAATGTTCCCTCTATGCTGAGGGTTCTTATCACGAAAGGATACTGAATTTTATCAAGTGCTTTTTCTGTGTCTATTGAAATAATAATATGATTTTTGTTTTTAAGTCTGTTTATGCTTTTATCACATTTACTGACTTGCATATATTGAACCACCCTTGCATCCCTGGGATAAAGCTCACTTGTTCATGATTATTATTATTTTTAGTACTGTTGAATTCAGCTTCCCAATATTTGGTTGAGGATTTTTATTTCTATGTTCTACAAAATATTGGTTTGTAGTTTTCTTTTATTGTTGTGTGTTTTCCTGACTTTGGTGTCAGAATAATACTGGCCTTGTAAAATGAGCTAGAAAGGATTTCCCCCTTTTCAATCTTGTAGAATAGCTTCAGTAAAATTGATACCAGTTCATCTTTGAAAGTGAGGTAGAATTCAGCTGAGAGTCCATCAGGTCATAAGCTTTTTCATTTTGAGTGGGAGACTTCTAATTACTGTTTCAATCTCACTCCTTGTTACTGGTCTGTTCATAGTTTCTACTTATTCCTGATTTAAGGTTGAAGGATTGCATGTTTTGAAGAATTTTTTTCATTTTCTCTAGATTTTTAAATTTATTTGCATAGAGGTGTTCACAATAGTCTCAGATGATCTTTTGAACTTCCATTGTGTCTGTTGTAGTGTCTCCTTCTGCATTTCTGATTGAGCTAATTTAAGTCTTTTCTTTTCATTTCTTAATTGTTCTAGCTACTCGTCTATCAAGTAAGTTGATCTTTTCAAAGAACCAAATTTTTGTTTCAATAATCATTTTTTTTTAAATTATTTAGTTATGCTCTATCTTCAATGTTTCTTTTTTTTTCTGTGAGCTTTGAATTTGGTTTGTCCCTGTTTTTCTAGTTCCTTGAGGTGTGATATCAGGTTGTCAATATGTAACCTTTTAGTCTTATTAATGGAGGCCTTAAGTGCTATAAGTTTTCCTGTTAGTACAACTTTGACTGAGTCTCAGTGGTTTTTGATAACTTGTTTCATTGTTGTCATTTGTTTCAAGGAATTTTTAAAATTTCCATCTTGATTTCATTGTGGACCAAAGATTATTCAGGAACAAATTATCTAACTTCTATGTTTTTGTTAGATTTTGCAAATTCTTTGCATTAATTGCTAGTCTTATTCCACTGTGGACTGAGCTGGTGCTTGAAAGGATTTCCATTTTTAAAAATTTATCAGTATTTATTTGTAGCCTATCATATGATCTATCTTGAAGAATGCTTCATGTACTGATGAAAAATATTCATTTTGTAATTTTTGGATGTAATGTTCTGTAGATGTCTGTGACTTCAATTTCCCCTAGAGTCCTGTTTAGCTCCAGTGTTTCCTTGTTGACTTTCTGCCTTATGATATCAGTGGATTGTTGAAGTCTCCCGCTATTATTGTATTGCTATCTCTTTTTTAAGGTATACTAGATTATGCTTTATAAAGTTGTGGCAACTAGAGTTAGGTGCATATGTATTTAAAATTGTTATGTTTTCTTGTTGGATTTAACACTTTATCAGTATATAATAGCCATTTTTTTACTGCTGCTAATTTACAGTCTGTTTTATCTGATAGGAGAAGGGTTATTTCTACTCATTTTTGATTTTCATTTCTGTGAAATATTTTTATCTATTCCTTTATCTAGAGTCTATAGGAGTCTTTGTGAGTTAAGAGAGTCTCTTGAAGGTAGCCAATATTTTTCTTGTTTTTTTTAATGCATTCTGCCAGTTTATATATTTTTAGTGGGGTATTGGGACCACTGGCATTCAGAGTTAATAATGATATGCAAGGTACTATTCTTTTTCATTATGCTGGCTGTTGTCTGGTTGCTATATTTATCTAGTTTCTCAGTTATGTTGTTGCTTTGTAAAGCCTGTACATTTTGTGATTTACATAATTTTTCTACTGGTGCATTTTAACCTTTTATTTCAGCATTTCAAACTTTTTTGAGCATTTCTTGTAGAGCTGGTCTAGTGACAAATTCCCTAAGTATTTATATGTCTGGAAAGAACTTCCTTCCTCCTTCATTTATGAAGTTTAGTGTTGTGCTATTAAAAATCTTTCCTTGACATTAACTTTACATAGCTGGATTATTGTAAGCCTTGGGGATGAGCTTTTTGCAATTAATCTTCTGGGAGTTCTTTGGGCTTCTTGTATCTGAATGTGTAGGTCCCTGGCAAAGTCAGAGAAGTTTCCTCCATTATTCCCTCAAATAGGTTTCCAAATGTGTTGCTTTCTCATCTTCCTCAGAAACACCAATGATTCTTATGTTTAGAAATTTTACATACTTACAAAATCACATATTTCTTGGAAACTCTGTTCTGTTCTGATTCATTTTTATTTATTGTTGTCTGATTGGGTTCATACAAAACCTTGTTTTCAAGTTCTGAGATACTTTCTTTTGCTTTTTCTAGTCTACTGTTAAAACTGTGCACTGCATTTCCCCAAATTCTTCTTTCATTTCCAGAATTTCAGCTTGTGTGTGTGTATCTTTTGGAAAATTTTCATCTGTGTCCTGAATAGTTTTTTTCTTTATGTTGGTTTTCAGTATTCTCCTGAAGTTCATTGACCAATTTTGTCATCAACCTTTTGAATTCTATGTCTGAAATTTTAAAAATTTCATTTTGATTAGGGTTCCTTGCTGAAGAGTTCATGTGGCTTTTATGAGATGTTGGATAACTCTGTTTTCTAATACTATTAGAATTATTGTTCTGGCTTCTTCTCATTTGGGGAGTTGGTTTCCTCTTATTTGAGGTTGGCAGAGTGCTGGTTTTCTTGTGTTTATATAGCCTTAGTGTGGTGGGTTTTTCAATTGCCAGATGCAGGAGCCCTATGCTGTGTACCTGCACTGATTCATGGTGTCCTGTGTAGCCAGAGTGACTTGAAGTGTTATTAGTTAAAATTTTGGTTAAGGCTTTTCCTAAAATGGAGATATAGTCTCTGATGTGGTATGATGTAATGTTGACCTCCAGCCAGGAGGTGATACTTGTAGGCAAAAACTGGTTGTGATGATAACTCTAGGATTTCTCCCTGGTAAGTGTTTCTTCAAGGAAGTTTTTCAGCCAGTTTAGGCCAAGGGTGGGACTCTGGAGATTTTTCATGTTTTCTGTGTGTTTTGAGCCTTTGGGAGGAGTACAAGAGAAAGGAGCTAAAGTATCCCACAAGTGTGCACTCTTAGCTTCTCCAGTTGGAATTAGGTGGAAATTCTAGGCCATTGGGTTAATACTGTTATACAGGGCAGACCCAGAACAGTTAATAATAAAAGGGAAAGGTCACTATGACAATGTGTTCCACTTGGCTTCCACTGGCCTCAGGCAATCTGCAATTCAAATATCAAAATGTAGCCAGCTTCAGGGCTTCAGGCATTCTTAGGCAACCCACCCTACCAGGAACTGTCTGCAGCAGTGGAGTTTGCCATTGGGGATGCTCTCTTCCAAGTCAGCTGGAAAGCAATCACTCCACCCTACAAGGGTTGAGTTTCTGAGAAATGGCACCTAGCATGGCTCAAACCTTTTTGCTTCACAACTCCATGGCAGAGCATGGCTGTGAGGAAGGCAGTTTTTCATCAGGGACTAGGATCCACAATGCTCAGAGGGCTCTGCAGTTTTACAGCAGAAGTACAGAACTTCTGAATTCCCATCACTCTTTCCTTACTATATCTGTAGGCTGTGGTGTACTGTGATGGTACAGAAAAGAGTCTGGTCAATTTCAGTCCAGTCTAGTGGATATTTTTCTTCTTTGCTCTAAACGGTTGTTATCACTCCTTTGGAAACATGTGGAGTGTGCTGCTGGAACCATTCCTTTCTAGGTGCTGAGGAAATTCTATCTGGGTTTACTCTGTAGGAGAAATGCACTCTAGTTTGCCTCATGTAAGCAAGCTTAATCCTCTAGTAATTTTATCTTATTTTAAATTCAGAGGATCTAAGTACATATTTGTTACATGGGTAACAAATAATAATAATGTAGGTCTCAGATGACCCATTCCCCAAATATTGAATTTTATACCCAATAGGTAATTTTTGAACTCTAACACTCTTATGCACTTCCCACTTTTAATGTCACTAGTATCTATTATTTCCATTTTTGTGACCATTTAGTTCCTGCAAATAAGTAAGAACATGTGGTGTTTGGTATTCTGTCTGAGTTAATTCACACAGGTATTAGTTCACATAGTTCTGAGTTAGTTCACAGAGTTCTCCAACTCTGTCCATGTTGCTGCAAAGGACATGATTTTGTTCTTGATTATGGCTGCATAGTATTCAATTCTGTGTATATACACCTTATTTTCTTTAGTCAATTTTTGATGAGCACTTAGATGGTTCCACAATTTTGCTATTATTAATAATATAGCATTAAACATATGAGTAAAAGTATCTGTTTTATATAATGATTTCTTTTTTGGGGGGGTGTAGATCCCTAGTAGTGGGTCGAATTCTTTTTTTACTTTTAGTTGTTTGATAAATCTCTATAATGTTTTCCACAAAGGTTGAACTAATACACAATACAGCCAACAGTGGATGAGTGTTCCCTTTCTTTTGTAAACATGCCGAAACCTATTGTTCTTTGACTTTTTAATAATAGCTACTTGGACTTGAGTGAGATGATATCTCATTGTGATTTTAACTTGCATTTCTCTGATTTTTAGTGATGTCAAACATCTTTTTATATGTTGTTAAGACACTTGTGTGTCTTCTTTTAAGAAGTGTCTGTTCAAGAGGTGGCAAGATGGCATTGGATTCGGTCAGAGGGTAAAAGGCTCTGCATGGATGAGTGCTCCAAAAAACTAATCTGCATCAGTGTGTGTGTGTGCAAGTGGGTGAGCAAATGTCCAAATGAGGGGAGACACAGGATCAAGGGCCCAGATGCCCCCCCTGGAGAAATGACTATAATTTGCCACTGCTTTGAATTCAGCATCCACTACATGCAGAATTCATCATCTCCAGGGCATCTCTCAGGAACAGACAGAGGGGATCAGCTGGCACCTGGCCAAAGCCACCACCTGTGGCAACAGGACAGGAACTGGCATCAGGGACCTTGGATAAAGCATGGGGGAAAAGTTTGGAGATGAACCCTGCAGAAGGAAAAAAAACAAAGATTGCTGTCATTTTCTCTGTCTTGAAACTGGGCAGAGACCTGCTTTATCTCAGCCAATTCTGAGCTTCCTGCATCTTGAGTAGCCTGCATCCTGAGACCGATGGGCGATCTCCACACTCCTCTGAAATTGGTCATCATTTGCCTGGAGAGAATACTGCAATTGCATAATACTGGAGAGGCAGACACCTCACACCCACAATGTACCAAACACAGATGCACAAAATGGAGTGGGAGACTTAGCATAAGAAATTTGGGAGGTTTTCCTGGGAAGATCTGGTGGAGTTAGCTGAACACTGGCAGTAAGAGTTGTGGAGGGAATACAGAGAGGGACCCTGAGGCAGACTCCCAAGTAAGCAGCAGGCGAACCCACTTCAAGCTTAGCTAGGGCTCCAGAGACTTGCCACTACATCCCAAGATCCAGAGACTTGGAACTACTGGGAAGGGGGCAATAGATACTGGCAAAGAAACTGAGAATAGTCTTTAATGCCTGGACAGAGAAATGCTATGGGGTGGCCTCTGCAGAACAGCAGAACTGCACCTTGAGACCAGGTGCTGATCTCTGCATTATATTGGGACTGTTCTTTGTGAACTCTAAGAACACTGCCCCCAGTGTACAAGTCCTGGTGGGTAAAGGCAGATATGGAACCTCAGACGATCCACCCTCCACTCTGAGACAACTGTTGGGTGAAAAATGCAGACAGTGGAACTGACTGAGAAGAAGACTGGTGGCAGTATTGGTTTGTTTGTTTGACGATCTCATTTGGTTGCTTTGTTTGTTGGTTGGTTTAATCTTCTCTTTCCTTCTTCTATTTCTCTTTCTTTGCTCTTTCTCTGTTTGTTTGTTTGTTTTCTATTTTTCTGTCTCCTTTTTTCTTTCTCCTCCCCTCCTTTTTCTTCTTCCTTCTCCTCTTTCTTTTCCCTCTTATACCTTACCTTGGACTCAGGGGCTATGAAGTCATATTCATTATAAGGTCAAATTATATAAAGATGAAGAACAAGTCTCAGTTGGCCCATTCACCAGATAGTGAGGTTTATGACCTGCTAATAGGTTCTGAATCCTTGTAGCCCCCTGATCCCTTAGTATAGAAAGTGCTCAAAAGTGTAAGGAGATAGCACAATGCCCCACCCCAGTCCTACTTCATAATTGAACAAACTGGAGCGCTAGCTGAAGGAAGTGTAAAAAGTAGAGTAAATATCAGAACTTACTAGTTCTCCATTTTCCACTAAGCAACAGAATTAAAAAGAAAGATAAGAGAACTGCTACAAATGAAGAAAAACCAACAAAGAATTGTGGTTACCACTAGAGCTCCAACAAAGAGTCAGTGATAGAAAGAACAGTTACTAGGGCTCAAACAATGGCTATCTTTGAGAACAACAGTACCAAGAAGGTACTTAGGGAGATCAGAGAATCATTGAATAAAGTAATTAAAAATCAAGAAATGTAAGGGATAAAACTAAATGAAATTGAACAGAACTGGACAAATGGAGTAAAGCATGCTTTTAAATAACAGAAATAAAGAACTCCATCCAAGAAAAAAATAGCAAACTAACAAGCATGGGGAGCAGAATTGACCAAGCAGAAGAAAGCATCTCAGAGCTGGAAGACCAAAATATAGAATTGACCCAATTGATTAAAAATGTAGAAAAGTAAACTTAAGAAGAAAGAAGAAATTATCCAAGAAATGTGCAATCTTATCAAGAAACCAAATATCTGATTAGAAAATCTAAAATAAAAAAAGAAAAAGAAAATATACTCTAACACACATAACATGAGGTCATTCAAGAAAATTTCCCTCATCTGGCCAGAGAGACAGCTATACAAGCACAAGAGATTCAGGGAACCCCTGCAATACATCTTATGAGAAGGCCAACCCCTAGACACATAGCAATTTGCCTACACAAAGTAGGTATAAAAGAAAAAAAATCCTAAGACAGCAAAGGAAAAACATCAGACTACCTACCAGGGAGAACAATCAGAATTGTTACAGACTTATTTACAGAAACATTATAGGTCAGAAGAAATTAGACCCCAATCTTTAAAGTTCTCAAAGATAAAAAATTTTAACCAAGAATTTCCTACCCTGACAAAGTTTTGCAAGAGAGGGAGAATTAAAATCCTTCCCAGACATCCAGTCTCTAAGAGAATATGCCGCTTTGAGATCAGCTCTACATAAAAGACTTTAAAAAGTGCTGTGCACAGAAGAAATAAGAAACAAAACAAGACCATATAATTCACAATATCACAAACACAGAAGCAGCAGAACACACCATACCCACAAAAATGAAAACACACACATATGTGAACACAAAAGTTAAACAAAACAGTCTTATAAGAGCATTATGAAAGGGGCAAACTTTCACATTTCAATAATCAGCCTGAATGTGAATGGACAAAATGCACCACTGAAAAGATATAGAATGGAAAACTGGATTTAAAAAAAAGCATGACCCACAAATTTGCTGTCACTAGGAAACACATCTCACCACAAAGGATGCCCACAGACTCAAAGTTAGAGGGTAAAAAAAGAATTTCCAGGCAAATGCACTGCAAAAAAGGGCAAGAGTTATAATCTTAATTTCAGACAAAACAAACTTTAAGCTATCAAAAGTTTAAAAAATAAGGAAGGACACTCCATAATGCTAGAAGGTTCAATCCATCAGCAAGAAATATTCATTCTAAATATATATGCACTCAACACAGGAGCACCAACATTTGTAAAGAAACTACTAAGTAAACTAAAAATATTGATTCCAATGCTATCATATCTGAGGATTTAAATACTCCACTAACAACCCTGGATAGATCATTGAGACAAAAAAAAATCAACAAAGAGAAATGGTATCTCAACTTGACACTTGACCAAATGGAATTAGTAGCTACCTACAGAACACTCCACTCAATAGCCACAGAATATAAATTCTACTCTTCACCACATGGAATGTACTCCAAGATCAACCACATCCCTGCCATAAATAAAGCATAAACAAATTTCACAAGCTTGAAATCCTGCCAAGCACCTTCTCAGACTATAGCAGAATAAAAATAAATATCACCACCAAAAAAATTCCCCCAAAAGTCACATGTACATAGACACTAAACAGTATGATGCTTAACAACTCCTGGGTCAACACAGAACTCAAAACAGAAATTAAACGTTTCCTGGAAACAACTGAAAATGAAGAAACTTCTTACCAAAACCTGTGGGATGCCACGAAAACATTGCTGAGGGGGGGATTTATATCTGTGAGCACACATCAAGAAAACAGAAAGAGAACAAGTTTACAGTCTAACAAATTACCTTAGGGAATTGAAAAGGCAAGACCCTCAAAATTCTAACTTCAACAAAGGAATCCAGATCACCAAAGTGAAAGCCCAAACATAGGACATAGAAGACAAGGTTGAAACAAGAAGAGTCAATATCCTGGGACCAGACGGATTTCCAGCAGAATTCTACAAAATATACAAGGAGGAGCTAATACCAATCCTATTTAAAGTAGTCCAGGCAATTGGGAAAGATGAAATGCTCCCCAACTCATTTTATGAAGCTATGATTACACTGATACCCAAACCAGCTAAAGATCCAACTAAGAAAGAGAACTACAGGTCAATATCCCTGATGAATATAGATGTAAAAATACTCATCAAGATTCTAGGAAACTGATTCAACAACACATCTCAAAAATCATCCACAGTGACCAAGTAGGCTTCATCCCCAGCATGCAGGGCTGGTTCTATGTCTGTGAATAGCCAAAGCAATCCTTATCAAAAGAAACAAAGTGAGCGGTATCACACTTCCAGACTTTAAGCTTTATTATAAGGCTACGATAATCAAAACAGCTTGGTGTTGGTACAAAAACAGGCATACAGACCAATGGAACAGGATAGAGATTCTGGAAACAAAACCTCAATTTCTCAACCAACTTATCTTCAGCAAAGCCTCCGTCAACAACCACTGGGGAAAGGAGAAGCAATTCAGTAGATGGTGCTAGGAAAATTGGCTGACCAGGTGCAGAAGAATGAAACAGTACACCTACCTATCACCATACACAAAAAGTAAACTCCAAATGATCAAAGACCTAAATGTAAAACCTCAACAATGAAGAAATTTTAGAAAACACAGGAGGCACCCTTATGGATATTGAAATAGGCAATCAACTCTTGATCAAAATCCCAAAATCCCAAAAGAGAGAAGATTGACAACTGGAGTCTCATCAAACTTAAGAGCTTCTGCAAAGCAAAAGAAACCATAAAGAGAGTGGGGAGACAGTCCACAGAATGGAAAAAAAATATTTGCCAACTGCGTATTAGACAAAGGCCTAATATACAGTATATACAAAGAACTCAAACATGCTGAAAGGAAAGAGACAAACGACCCCTTTAAAAATTGGGCAAAATAAATCAATAGACACTTCTCAAAAAAATATATAAAAGTAGTCAACAAACAAATGGAAAAAATCATCAGCCTCACTAGTCATTAGAGAAATGCACATCAAAACCATATTGAGATACCACCTATCACCAGTCAGGATGGTTATCATTAAAATAATAAAAAACAACAGAACTAGTGAAGATGCGAAGAAAAGGGAATGCTAACACACTGTTGGTGAGAATGCAAGCTAGTTAAACCTGGCCAAACAGTGTGGCAATTCCTTAAAAAACCAAAAATTGACCTTTTATACAATCCAGCAATCTCCCTTGAAAGAATTTACCCAGAGGACATTTAATCATTCTACAAAAAAGATACCTGCACATATGTGTTTATTGCAGCACTGTTTACAATAGTAAAAATATGGAACCAACCATGCTGTCCATCAAAACTGGACTGCATAAAAAAGGTGGCACATATACATGATGGGATATTATACAGCCGTAAAGAAGAACAAAATTAGGGATTTCACAGCAACTTGGATGAATTTAGAGTCTATAATACTCAGTGATCTATCACAGGAAAAAGAACTGAGTACCACATGTTCTCACTCATAATCAGATCCTGAATATTTACCATAATACAATAAGAAAGGGATTGATAGTATCTGGAAATTGCTGGAGTGGGAGGAGGGACATAACATCAATAAGGGTACCTGATCTCAAACCAGGTGAAGTGGGGACCAAAGGGAGAGCCAAATCAACCTGTATGATGATCACTTGTATACCTAATCCTAAATTGTACCCCACAGTTTTAAAATAAAAAAATTCAAAAATAAAAAAACAATTATCTATTCATGTATTTTGCTCACTTTTTGATGCAGTTGCTTGTTTTATTCGTGTCGAGTTGTTTGATTTTCTTGTAGATTCTGGCTATCAGTCTTTTGTCTGAGGTATAATTTAAACAGATTTTCTCCCATTGCATAGATTTATTGTTAACCCTGTAACAGTAGTTATACCCAGTTTGCTGGGTATAAACTTCTTAGTTTAATTAAGTTCTATTTGTCTATTTTTGCTTTTGTCACAATTGCCTGTGGTGTCTTGGTAACTAATTTTTTGCCCAAGCTGATGTTCAGAAGAGTGTTTCCCAGGTTTTCTCCTATAATTTTTAGTGTTAACTCTTAGTTACATTTGAGTTTTAATATATCTTTGGTTACTTTTTGTTTATGGTGTGGGGTAGGAATTCAGTTTCATTCTTGTACAAATGGCTAGTCAGTTTTCCCTGCACTTTTTTTTTATAGCCAAACACTTTAAAAATGAAAAATACTACAACCTTGAACATTTTAAAATTATTTTTATTTTAAGCTTAGGAAAAAATAAGTTTATTTGGATAGTATAGTAAGATTTTAAGGCGAACTTTACATGAAGAATTTCTCACATATCTTTAAGAAGTGTTGTGTAACAAAATGTATAATATATGACCAAATTTGGCAAATTATAAAGTTATAGCAAAATATGTCTTATGTTGATTTATTGTCAGATTTAATTTATTGTCAAATTTGAACATGTAGAATTAATAATTGTCTATGGACAATTACACCTTGAAGGCAAAATGTACACTATTGCATTATCAGTGGAAATCTCACAATTAGGGAATTCTATACACTTCATTTTTAAGTTAGTTCCTGCACCACTGGCAGTCTACAATCCACAATGATGGAAGTGTCTCATACTGGAGCAGCATTACTTAGTTGCCTTGCCAAGAAGTATACCTTAGAGTCAGCATCTGTTTCAGAGGCTTGTGCAAAGCTTTGAGTACAATCCTAGATAAAGTATGAAATGAAAGTAATTCTGAGACTCCTACTATTGAGAAACATCATTGTAATGCACACTAAGTAAGTATTTATAATACCATCATAAAGTCTTATGGGTTAATGTCTAGAAAACAATCCACATTGCAGTAAAGTTTACACAGGTTTTTGTCTCTTTAAGATGTGATTTGCAGCCCCAAATACACTTTAAATTGGTGATTTAGTCTCTAGAACAACCCAGGCAGTAATTGAGCTTGGTCATTACCAAGGTGTGCAATCAGTCATCCACACCTTATGTGTCTAGTGTGCTCTGTAGAACTACTAATTGTAGTGCTGGGAATCCTGCCCTGCAAACAAACTATGCAGGACAATTGCAATTCAGAGTGCAGACCCCCTCCCACAACAGACATATTTGTGTAGTGCAAAACATCTATATTTATAAAATATACCAGTTCTCCTCTGAAAGCCAGCACTCTCATATTTCTGCAATAATAAATATATTGTTATGAAGCCACTTTCTTCTTGGGAGGCATTGCTATTTAATGCGAAGTTAGGAATTTTACCCTTGAGACTGCTATATAGGGAATATGATGAAAGAAAAAATTATTAAACTTCTGCAATGCAGAAAACCTTATTCAGAGGAAATCTTGCAGCCAGGAATCAGAGGGAACACTGTCCTGTCAGTGGTTCTATATTATTGTAATAGAGAAATGTGAGACTTGGACATATGAATAGATCACAATGATGGTGTCAATTTTGCTTGGGAAGAAGTATTTTCCTTTTTATTCAATACATAGAAAGTAACATTTGTTTTGTTTTCTTTCTTTGATAAGAGATACATTTCAGTTGTCTTTTAGTATTCTTGTATTAAAAATGTTTTCCAGGCATGTTATTAATTGTGTTGGTAAATTATGCTCAGCAATAAATAACATTATTATAAGTAAAATATTAATTTAAAAAACTCATGTTAGATATTCTACTATCACTCTAGGGAGATGCTTAAAGGTAGTTTTAAAGGGAAGTTACTACGTTTTTAATGTTAGTTGTAGTGCTATCAGAAGAATTAGATTAATTGTGAACTATTTTCGTTGTAGCTAAAAACTATTTAGCTGTGCTGTGTCAAAGAACAGGGGATTAAAGTGCTGCTAATAACTTACATTGTCTATCAAACTGATAAACTAAAGACCATCAGAGAAAAAAACTGATTATGTGTGCTTGGGAAGTTCACTCCAAATCGATGCATTCTAAGGTAAAAAAAAGAGTGATCCTGTTGGGGGGAATTGCTAATAATTACCGGATTTCTTTTTGCAGGTGAAGACTATGTTCAAAACTTGATTGTGGTAATGGTTGCACATCTCTGTGAGTGTACTAGAACCCAATACATTTTACATTTAAAAGAGTAAATTGGACCAAGTGTGGTGGTTCATGCCTATAATCCCAGCACCTTGGGAGAGTGAGGTGGAATGACTGCTTGAACCCAGGAGTACCAGATCAGTCTAGGTAACATAGCGAGACCTTGTCTCTATACAAATATACAAAAATTAGGTGGGCATGGTGGCACTCACTCAGTGTCCCAGTTACTGGAGAGGCTGAGGTTAGAGGACAGCTTGAACCTAGAAGGTTGAGGCTGCAGTAAGTCGATACCACGCCACTGCACTACAGCCTGAGCAAGAGAATGAGACTAAAACTAAAAATAATAATAAATAAATAAATCAGTAAATAAAAGAACAAACTGAATGAAATGTTCCTCTATATATCTATATATATCTATACTTATACTTGCATATATGAATGTTATGCTAGTATCTTGTTCTGCTGTCCTGTTTGAATACCCTAACCACTGAAAAAATACAATGGTAGAAACAATTGTAGCAACATAACTTAAACAAACACTTTTTTTTGACATACTACTTTTTCTTTATATTATACAGTCTAGAGGAAAAGAAATACTGTCAGATAAGTATATAGTACCTAGTAAAACATACAGTCTCATGAGAGAAGCAGGGATTATTTTAAAATATTAGAATATTTTTTGTAAACTTAAATCATAATGATTTATCCATTATACTAAATAATCACTTTCTTATCAAAGTACCATTGATATTTTTATAACACAATTTTCAAGTCTTGAGTGCTAAATGACTTGCCCAAAGACATATCACTTATGCATAGCAGAATATAGAAAAAATGGAATGGAAATTATTTGTATATTGGATTTGCAGTAATTAAATACCCTTTTAAAATACCATGTAGCATGGTTAAATTATAAAATAAAATAGAATCACACAGTTTAAATCAATCTTATAAACTGTCTTCCACATAAATATAAAAAGACTTCAAATATGATGCAATATTCCAGATTATTAACATGGACACTTAAAAATATATATATTTTTGTCAAATCATATGCATTATATTTGGAGTTGTGGATTATATCATAAAGGTTTCCTTATAATATCTGAAATATGTTTGGATATACAACATTAAGACAACATTTATTTGATATATTTTCCTGAAAAGTTTTAAAATACAAATCCAATTTCTAAATAGACAACTTTATTGTAATGTATAAATATAAAAGGAATTACGAATAGAGTTAATACGTGTATTTTAATTTTGATTGAAAAAAAGCATTCGTTGGGACAAAGAAAAATTGAATCTTACTCCCACATACATATTCTTGATTTACTCCATTGCTGGTAGGCCAGTTTATTCTGAAGCAATCAGCTATGCTCAAATGCTTCTGTAAACTGATCACAGAATTCTCTTTGTGAAGAGCATTCTTCTACCCTGTACCCATCTGCCACACTTCTTCTTAAGACTGAATCAATATTCTTCAAAATGTCAAGTACTCTGGACTGGATATATGCAATGAATCAATGCTCACTAATATCCTAGCAACTACTGAATGGTAGCATGGTGAATTCACGTAGTTGCTGAGAGTAGGGAATCTGAAAAAATGATTTAATGTATCACTGAAACTCAGCCTCAAGGATTATAGAATTGTTAGATAATTGCACGCATGACTGGAGGTGCAAGGCCAGGAATGTCTGGAAAAATAAGGAAGGAAGATGGTTCTTTGATGAGCAAATGTTCTGAACTTAGGGAGCTAAAATGTCTAAGTGATCTAAAAATAGCATGTCAAAGTGCAACAGATTGTACACAAATATCAATTGAAATACTTGTATTATAAGACTATTCTCATTTATTTCTTTTAAATTACTTGTCCACTACATTTAGTCTATCTTCTGTATTTTTCAACTTTCTAACATCTGTTTCCACATTTTCTGGAGACTCTCTCTAAGACCTACATTTAATACATTGATAAACAATATATAATTTTTTCATTGACCATTTATAAATTAACTTATTCATTTAAGACTTCCACCTTGTCGATTTCCTAAGATGCATCATCATAATTTTCCATATCTTTTTGTTTTATGGTAAATCTCCTACATATGAACCCTCAAGTTGAGAACTTTCAGAGATGTGAATGTGTGTTCACATGTCAAGTCCCCTAAGTTAGTTCACATATCTGGCATACTTTTCAGTGTATTTTATTGTAAGATTACAAAATATCTTCTTTGTTTTTTGTGTCAATTTTTATGTATTTGTATGAAAACTATTATAAATCTATTACAGTACTATAGTCTATTGTGGTAAATGGGTACCTAAACTAACTATCTTGTACTTACACATTAGACTTATGAACGTGCTCTCAGAATGAAACTTGTTTGTATGTAGTACACTTACTGTACTTATAAGAAGGAAGTACATCTCTGTGGTGCTAACAATAGATTATCAGTTTCCAGGAAGGGGCACACACTCGAATTGTGCACAATTAATAACCAATGTAGGCAGTGATTAAATTGCTTAAGTAGATAGACAGAATCTTGGAAGATAACTTTAAGGTTATGAAAGTCTCTACCATTGTTCCTACAAATATTTTCATTTGTAAGTTATTTATAAACATTTTTAACCAAATCAACAATAATTAAATACAACCTAATTTCCTCATAGAATCTAAAGATATACAAAATGAATGAGAATATTTTAATAAATTATTTATTTTTAGATTGTACAGTTATTGATTACTAAAAATTCATTACACTAATTAGAATGTTTCTATAACTAGAATTAAAAACCTACTTTCCTAACATAAATGTCAATTAAATAAAATACATCAATATTTATTTATGCAAACATAGGAACACAGAAAAAAGTAATGCAAAATTTTAAAAGGTCAAAATTATAACTAAATATTTAGCCAGTTGTTAGGACTTATGACAACTGACTAATGAAATATATTGCTTATTTAATTTGTATATCTTATCTGTGTAAAACATATTGTGAAGCTGGAACATACTATAAATTGGGTTACTTTCCTGCATAATCACCTATTCCTCTCTGGGAAGTAACCACTGAATTTATAGCATTGACATTTAAATTCAAATATTAAAGTAATGAGAATATTTTATTTTTATCTTATTCTTTGGTATGTTAGCCTCCTGTGAAGAACTTGAGATCATATTTTTGTTTCTAGACACAACCTGATTTATCTCTTAAAAATAAACATCATTTCTTATTTTGAAAGAAAACAAGTACATGCTTTATCAAAGCCAAGAATCCTGTCACACACTTTCCCATAAATTTAGATTTGTACACAAATGTTAGGGCTCATTAGTATATGTCAAATATTGATTCTCTTTATTTATTAATAGTAAAATCATTATTTTTAAAAGAAATTTTAATTTTTAGGATCTCCAAACACAAACACCACTATATGAGTTAAAGATAAATGTTTCACCAAGTTGATGATTCATATATCTCATCACAAATAAAGCACTTATTTTTAGATGCAGTAGACATACTTTCATGATTAAGGTTAATGACATAGCTTACTGGTATTCAAATTTCACTTAGAGACAATTTCAGGAGCAAGGTAATAGTGGGAAGAAGCTACCAATATTTAAATAGAGTACCACAATGAAAAATTACAATCTGCAGTGTGCTGGTTCTGTAAGAATCTTGCTGGCATTAAAGAAGCCAAGGGATTAAGTTTTTTATACAGGATACATGTACATAACTTCAGAAAGAAAAAATGAAAAAAGCAATCATCTGAACAAATAAGACATAAAATGAAAAAAACAGTTGGATATCACTTTGTTTTCTATTAAAAGGAAAATTTGAACTCCAGAAAAATATTTTAGAAAACCATTTGTGAGATTGCACCCCTAATGAATAGGAACCATTTAGTATGGCTATTGCCAAAAAATCAATTGACCTTAATTTATGTGGCAAAAATGAAAAACAAACAAACAAAAAACAACCTGCTATTATGTGGACAAAAAAAGTATTAGACCTACACTCCCTAAGTGCTGGTATATAATAAAGGATTTTGACATGGAAATTTACTTAGATTTAAATTTTCTTACTAAATTGTACATAAGGTTAGAAATAAAAATCAAAACGTAATCAAGATGTTAAATGCAAAGACAATTCAGTCCACAATATACTTAGTCTTCAAGAGATTGAACTTGATCAAAAGAGTGATAAAAGCCAATTTACACTAGTCTCAGAAAAGTAAATGTCTTGACTCCATTGTCTTTTCCACTAGTCATATTCAGAGTGACTGTAACTCTCGTGAGAAGAGAGAGATAATTTTGATATTGCTATAAACCTCAGTTAATTGAAGTCGAGGGTGGCATTTGGACCCATATTTCACATGACCAAAAATGAAGTTCTGGCTGAGATTTAAATGACACAATGCTCAGTTCTGTGATGTGAAAGATTCTAGGGGTCTGTGTTAGGCATATTTCTGTTTAAAAGCCTCTAGAGATATGCATTGCTCTTTAACGTAGCAGAACATACTAGAATCACCAACATGGGACCTTTCCATATCTTTCAGTCTCAGTATTTTCATTACTCCCTACTCTTCAACCACATGGACTTGTTTATGATTTGTAAATATATTATGCTATAGTTGAAACTTTTTAACTATTTCAAACAATCTATAAAACCCTAAGTTCTCAAAATGACATGTGCATATTAAAATCTCAACTTAAACATTAATTCCTCATGTCAAGAACTTCAGATAAACATTGTTTATTCCACTGTGTATATACTCTCATAAAATACTGTATTCTCCTATTTATTACGTTGACATTCTTGGACTTTTATTTACCTCGTTTTGTTTTGTTTTTGCAAAGTTTCATGAGGGTAGGAGAAAAATGCATGTTATGGCTATTACTGTATGCCCCATCACATTGTATAATACTGGATTTAATTGATTTTAGTTGATGTCCTGTTTTTTATCTGCCAGTCCCTGCATGTGTCTGAGTTTCTACTAAGATTCTTCTTCAATTTTCAGTTTTCTTGGTCAATTCTCTTCAATTTTCTGAATTAACCTCAGTTTCTTTATCCCCTTAGCTATGGCACCTCTGAGGTTGAGTGAGAGCTTAGTATGTGGAAGAAAGAGAATACAGTTTTCAAAGTTATACATTTCTATGACTTAATCAAGGAATAAGTATTCCAAAAAAAAATTTAATAAATAATGCTAGGATTTTCCAGTAAGCTACAAAAACCTATTTATCTTATAATGTAATCACATTGATTAGGGTACCCATTTTGGAAATTTAACATTTATTTACCAAGTGGACCACTCTATATCCTGTCAACCTGGTCATAATTTATACAAGTTTCTCTCATCAGAGAGTACACTTTATATATCAAAAAACTAAAATACTTCTAAAATTTTGGACACCAACTGTATAAGATTGAGTGATATATCAAGTCAAATAACAGTGGCTTGATAAAAGTTTATTCCTCAGTCACCTAAAATACATTTTGAGATAACTAGTTCAACTTCACTAAAGCTCTAGGATCTTTAAGTATCCATGCATTTTGTTTTCCCTTTATTCAGAAGATGAAGCTTTTATTGTATTGTTCAAGGGAGCTAATTCAGCTCCAGTTATCACAACTGTCAAAGCTATTTTCATTCGGTATGAAAAATGCAAGAACACAGTGGGAAAAAATGGCACAATCAACTATCTGTTAAGATTTTCCAAACTACCATTTTCACATAGATCTTATTGGCCAGAAGTTATTCACATGGCCCCTACATATAAAAGCAGGATGGCTTAGGCTATTATTATTTCTATTCCAAGCAGTTAAATGGGAAAGAGTGAGAGGGAAAATGGGAGGGGTGTACTAGTAGATTTTGCCACAGAAGTTGATGTGAAAGTTGGGGAAATAAAGCTAGATTATATCATTTTTCATTTAACAATGTACAATGAAATTTATTTGGAACACAATAGACCTAATTTTCTTACTAAATACTTTTTTAAAAAGGAAGCAAGAAGACACTACTAGTAAAACACAAAGAAGTAAATAAGAAAATATTAAAGGCACATATTCATCACTGTCATTAATTATTAATATTTAGGGAGAAATTGTTGCTTAAAAAGCATCATGACTAAAAAAGTATTCTTATATTAGTGAAATAGATGAAAACATGACATATATATATTTTAAATTTTTATTATAAAGATGTGGGGTACATTTCAGGGTTAGGTACATAAACATTGATCATGCAGGTACCCTTGTTGATGAGGAATGCCCCTCCCTCCCCCAGTAGTTTCCCTCAACTGTCAATCCCACCCCCCACCGACAGTTTCCCACTACTACCAACTGTAACTGTTCAAGGTCAGCTTATATGTGAGAACATATGGAACTCAGTTCTATGTTTCTGTGATAAATCACTGAGTATGATCAACTCCAAATCCATCCAAGTTGCTTCAAAATTCATATATTTGTCCTTCTTTTTTTTTTTTTTTTTTTTTTGAGTTGGAGTCTCACTCTGTCGTCCAGACTGGAGTGCAGTGGCCGTTCCCGGCCACCGCAGCCTTGACTTACTGGGCTCCAGCAATCCTTCCGCCTCAGCCTTCCAATGTAGCCAGAATTACAGGTGCGCGCTACCACGTCCGGCTAATTTTTTGATTTTATTGTAGAGATGAGGTCTTGCCTGCCCAGGTGGGTCTCGAACCCGCGGGCTTGGGCAATCCACTCACCTCAGCCTCCCAAAGGTGCGGGATTACAGGCATATTTGTCCTTCTTTATGGCTGCATAATATCCCATTGTGCATATGTACCACATTTTTTAATACAGTCTAGCTTTGATGGGCAACACAGTTGGTTCCATATTTTTGCTATTGTGAACAGAGCTGCAAAAAACATAACGTGTAGAATAATTTGAGTTCCTTTGGGTATATCCTCAATAGGGGAATTGCTGGGTCATATGGAAGGCCAATTTCTGGTTCTTTCAGAAATCACCACACTGTCTTCCAAAGAGGTTGTACTAGTCTGCATTCCCACCAGCAGTGTAGAAGCATTTCTTTTTCTCCACATCCTTGCCAGCACCTATTGTTGTTTGTTTTATTAATGATGGGCATTCTTACTGGGGTTAGGCGTATCTCAGTGTGGTTTTGATTTGCATTTCTCTGATGATGAGTGAGGCTGAGCACTTTTACATGTGTCTGTTGGCTGCTTGTATGTCTTCTTTTGAGAAGTGTCTATTCATGTCTTTTGTCCACTTTTCAAAGGGGTTGTTTGCTTCTTTCAGCGCATTTGAGTTCCTTGTAGATCCTATGCGAGATCTTTGTTGAATATACAGTTAGCAAATAGTTTTTTCCCATTCTGTGGGCTGTCTCCCTGCACTCTTGATGGTTTCTTTTGCTTTGCAGAAGCATGCTAATTTGATGAGGTCCCACTTGTCTATCTTAATCTTAAGGTATTGGCCTTCAGGGTTCTGAGTAGGAATTGGTTCCCCGTTACAATTTCCATAAGGGTGTCTCCTACATTTTCCAAGATTCTTATAGTTTGAAGTTTTACATTTAGATCTTTGATCCATTTAGAGTTAATTTTTGAGTATGATGATAGGTAGGGGTCCTTTTTCAAGGGTATCTCCTGCGCTTTCTAAGGTTCTTATAGTTTGAGGTTTAACATTTAGGTCTTTGATCCATTTAGAGTTAATTTTTATGTATAGTGATAGGTACGGGTCCTGTTTCAATCTTCTGCATGTGGTCAGCCAGTTTTCTCAGCACCATTTATTGAATAAGTTCTCCTCTCACCAGTGGTTGTTGTTGGAGGCTTTGTCAAAGATAAATTGGTTGAGGAATTGAGGCTTTGCTTCTGGAATCTCTATCCTGTTCCATTGACCTATCTGCCTGTTCTTGTACCAATACCAGGCTGTTTTGATTACTGTAGCCTTATAGTAAAGTCTGGAATTGTGTTACCTCCTGCTTTGTTTCTTTTACTAAGGATTGTTTTGGCTGTTTGTGGTTGTTTATGTGTCCATATGAATTTCTGTATTGTCATTTCCAGGTCTGAGAAGAATGATGCTGGTAACTTAATAGGTATTGCATTGAATCTGTAGATTGCCTTTGGTAGGTTGGACATCTTAACAGTGTTGATTCTTCTTATTCATGAGCATGGGATATTTTTCCATTTGTTTGTGTCTTCTTGGATTTCTTTGAGCAGCATTTTGTAATTCCCATTGTAAAGGTCTTTCACTTCTCTGGTTAGGAAGATTTCGAGGTATTTCATTTTTTTGTGGTAATTGTGATGGGGATTGTGCTTTTTATTTGGGTCTCTGCCTACTTGTTGTTGGTGTATAGGACTGTAACTCTCTTTTGCACATTTATTTTGTACCCTGAGACTTTGCCAAAGTCCTTTATCAGTGCATGCAGATTATTGACAGATTCTCTTGCATCCTTTGCATATCATCAGCAAAGAGGGATAACTTGATTTCCTCTTTTCCTATTTGGATACCCCTGATTTCCTTCTCTTGTCTAAATGCCCTAGTTAGGACTTCCAACACAATATTAAACAAGAGGGATGAGAGTGGGCAAACTTTTCTTCTTGCAGTTTTCAGGGGGAAGTGTTTCTAATTTCTGTCCATATAGCAATATGTTAGCTGTGGGTTTATCTTAGATGGCACTTACTATTTTGAGGTATGTTCCTTCTATAACTAGGTGTTTAAAGGTTTTTATCAAGAAGGTATGCTGGATTTTATCGAAAACTTTTTCTGCATCTAATGAGATAATCATGTGGTTCTTGTTTTTACATCTGTTGATGTACTTAAAGACATTTATGGACTTGTGAATGTTGAACCAGTTCTGTATCCTGGGGATGAAGCCTACTTGGTCATGGTGGATGATTTTTGAGATGTGTTTTTGGATCCAATTTGTTAGAATCTTGTTGAGAATTTTTGCTTCTATGTTCATAAGAGATATTGGCCTGTAGTTCTCTTTCTTTGTTGGATCTTTACCCAATTTGGGTATCAGTATAATGTTAGTTTCATAAAATGATTTGGGGAGAATTCCATCTTTCTCAATTGCCTGGAATACTTTCAATAGGATTGGTATCAGCTCCTTGTATGTTTTGTAGAATTCTGCTGGAAAGCCATCTGGTCCAGGGCTTTTTTTGGTAGGTAGTTTTCGTATGACAGAGTCAACTTCCTGGATTGTTATTGGTCTATTTAGTGTCTCAGTGTCTTCTTATTTTAAATGGGGAGGTTGTGTGATGTCCTCCATTTCATCTAGGTTATCAAGTTTGTTTCCATATCGGTGTACATAGTAATCTCTGATAATCCTTTGTATTTCTTCACGGTCAATTGAGATTTGATCTTTTGTATTTCTGATTGTGTTTATTTGGGCTTTTTCTCTCTTTTCCTTGGTCATTCTGACTAGGGACTGATCAGTGTTGTTAATTCTTTCAAAGAACCAACTTTTTATTTTGTTGATGCTTTCTGTGGTATTTTTATCTTCTATGTCCCATATTTGGGCTCTTATTTTTGTGATTTGGATTTTTCTGCTAAAGTTGGGGTTTTGGTGGTCTTTACTTTCTAGCTCCCTTAGGTTATTTGTTAGGCTTTGCACTTATGATCTTTCCATTTTCTTGATGTGTGCTTGTAGAGATATAAATTCCCCTCTTAAAACTGATTTCATGGCATCCCAGAGGTTTTGGCAAGAGGTTTCTTCATTTTCATTTGTTTCCAGGAATCTTTCAACATCTTCTTTAATTTCAGTGTTGACCCAGTCATTGCTCAGCATCATGCTGTTTAGTGTCCATTTCTTTGTGGACTTTGGGGAAATGTTGTTGGTTTTGATATTTATTTTTATTCCACTGTGGTCTGAGAATGTGCATGGCAAGATTTCAACCTTATGGAATTTGTTTATGCTTGATTTATGGCCAAGGATGTGATCGATCTTGGAGTATGTTCCATGTGATGATGAGTAGAATGTATATTCTGTGGTTACTGGATGGAATAATCTGTAGGTATCCACTAAGTTCATTTGGTCAAGTGTCAAGTTTAGATTCTGGATATCCATGTTGATTTTTTGCCTTGATGATCTATCTAGGACTGTTAGTGGGGTATTTAAGCCCCCTGCTATAATAGTGTTAGAGTCAATATCTTTTTTTAGTTTATTTGGTAGTTGTTTTATAAATGCCATTTCTCCTGTGTTGGGTGCATATATGGATAGATATTTCTTGTTGACGGATTGAACCTTTTATCATTATATGGTGTCCTTTTGCATCTTTTAAAATTTTTTGATAGCCTAAAGGTTTTTTTGTCTGATATTAAGATGGCAACTCCTGCCTTCTTTCATGATTCATTTTCCTGAAAACTCATTTTCTATCCTTTAACTTGAGTCTGTGTGCATCCTTTGTAGTGAGATGAGTCTCCTGGATGCAGCAAATAATGGGGTCTTGATTTCTTATCAAATCAACCATTTTGTGTCTTTTCAATGCAATGGTGCATTTAGTCCATTCACATTCAGATTAATTGTTGAAATGTGGGCGTATATCCTTGTCCTGAGGTTGTTATAGAGTTGTTATTGTTCCTGTTTATTTGTTGTCTTTCCTCTGGTTTTTGGGTTAATTCATGTGTGTTTTCCATCTTTTCTCCTTTTCTTCTGTGTTTAATACTTTCTTAAGTATTAAACTGTGTTTAATGCTTTCTTAAGTGTTTCTTGTAGATGTGATCTGGAGGCAACATAAGTTCTTATGGATTGGATGACTGGGAAAGATTTTGATTCTCCTTCACTGATAAAGCTTAACTTGCCTGGGTAGGTTATTCTTGGTTGCAATTGTTTATCTTTGCGAACTTTGAAGATTTGGCTCCAAGCTCTCCTAGCCTGAAGAGTTTCTGTAGATAAATCTGCTCCTATTCTAATTGGTCTTCCCTGGTAGGTAGTCTGACCTTTTTCTCTTGCTGCCTTTAGGACTTTTTCTTTTATACCGACTTTGTTTAGGAGAATTATTATGTATTTTGGAGTTGGTCTTCTCATTTGTTGTCTTGCATGGGTTCTCAGAATCTCTTGTGTTTGAATTTTTGCATCACTGATGAGATGAGGTAAGTTTTCTTGATAATTTCATGGAATGTTTGTTCCAGTGTTGTCTCTGTCTCTCTTTCTGCCTCAGGAAGTCCAATTACTCTTAGGTTTGGTCTCTTGAAGTAATCGTTCATCTCTTGAAGGTTATGTTCTGTCCTTTTAAGCTTCTTTTCTATGTTTTTGACAGTATGGGTTAGTTCTGTATTTTGGTCTTCATGCTCTGAGATTCTTTCTTCTGCTTGGCTAATTGTATTTTCCATGCTTATTAGTTTGTTATTTATTTCAATCACAATATTCTTTACTGCTGTTATTTCAGTTATCAGCTCCTTTCTATTTTCTTCTTGTCTCTCCTCAATTATTTTTATTATCTCTATTAATGTCTTGATGTCTGGGTTTGTTGTATGTGTCCAGTTATTCTGGGGACTCTTCATTGTTTCCATTCCAAAGTCTGTTTTCTCAGTGTCCGACCTCCCAGGGGTCTGTGTGAGACCTATATTCTTCTTTTGGTTTTTCTTCATTTGTGTAGATTTTCCTCTCCACATTTTCCTCACCCCCCACTCTGTCTTCTTAAACTCTGCTGTTCATGGATGGAGGGGTTCCTTTTACTTCTGTTTGTTCAATCTCCTGCTCTTACTTATGTATATCCTCTGGCTTTGTTCAATTCTGGAGCTAGTCTGTAGGTTAGGGGTGATCCTTTGTGCAGTTTTGAGATTGAATTGAGGAGGGAGCTGTGATTCAAAATCTATCTGCAGATCCCAGGATTCACCAACAGGTGTAAGGGTAATCTGGAACCCACTTTCCACTGCCCTGTAGGCTGTCCATGCAGTGGGGTTATGGGTTTACTCCCTGAAAGAAAATGAGGTAAAAAAAGAGGGGGGGGAGAATGGAGCAGGAGGTGGGGGGAAGAGGGAGGTGGGGAGAGAGAGGAGTAAGAGGGAAAACAGACAAACTTACCTACTAACAAATGAAATGAAACACAGAGACCGATACGAGTAAAAAGAAAAACAACAACAAACAAACCAACAACCATATGAAAAAACTAAAACATACATTCATACAAACATTCAAGCTAAACAACCTTATTATTTGTGTGCTATTTCACTATACAAAGATGAGTTCTAAAGAGAAAAAAATATGTAATAGAATAAAGTCAGTAAACTAACAGAACCAAAGCAAGTATGAAAACATTATTGATAACAGTAAGAAGAGAAGGAAAACAAGATGGGTAAGACAAACAGACAAAAAATAAAAAAAATTAAAAAATTAAAATGGGGAGCAAAGTATACAGTGAGACTTTTCCTTTAAGTCCAATGTCCTTTCAGCTCTGATTTCTACCTCTCTTTGCAGGCGGGTAGATTTGTTCACAGTTAGGGTCAGTTGCCTCTGACCTGCTGTGGAGGGTGGTTCAGATCTGGACTGCCAGCCAAATCTGCCACCCAGATCTGGCTTTTGTCTATTTAGCATGGGGGAGGAGTTTCTGTCCTTCCCATCCCATTTTGGTGTTGTTACCTTGTATCCCACGCTGGGAGGTGGGCCAAGCCAGTGGAATCTGATCTCTTTTTCCGCTGCAGCTGGAAACTGCCAGGCAATGCATGCCAGGCTGGGCAGAAGTCAGAGGCCTCCCAGGGTGGGAGGGAGCAGTCAACAGTAGTGGTGACAGCTGCAGCTTCAAGGTGCATGGGAGGAGCTCCATAAACCTGGCTCTGGGAAGGGGTGGGGTGTGGCAGTGGCAGCGGCAGCAGCAGCTGCAGTAGTAGTGCAGTACTTGAGTGGGGGCTTCATGATTCTGTAGCCATGGATCGCCTCAGGCATGGGCAGGGCAGTGGTGGGGTAGCAGCTCCAGTAGCATCAGCAGTTGCAGCAGTTGAGGTGGCAGCTGGGGTGACTGAGGTGGCGGCCAAGCAGCTGGTGAAGAGCAGGCTTCCAACAATAGGATCCGCAGCCCCTGAAGGGAGAACGAGAGTCTTTATGTGTGTTCTCTTTTGTGGAGGGTCTCAAGGACCAAACTGCCCTGTCGCCATCTTGCCAGAAATCACCACAAATATTTTTTAAAGTTTTCATATGAAGAGTTTAAACTCTGTGGTTTTGTTTTTTGTTTTTGCTATTTGCTATTGAGTTTATCCTTTTCTATTGATATCTACATTAGGTTAGTACAGCATATAGAGAAAAACATAAGTAAATATAAACATGCTCAATATGTGTTTTTAAAGCCATATTCAAATTTATATTATGGATTTTCTAGTTATATTTCCTGAAATCATATTTATATCACATACCTTTTATTTGTATTGATATTTACATTGTCTAGGAAGTAAACTCCATGAAGGCAGGAGTGTCATGTTGTTCACTGCTATATACCCAGTGCCTAAAAGAGTGCCTGCCACAAAGAAAGTATGCCTATTAAATATTTATTGAAAGAGTGAATACATAAAATAATCATGTTTAAAATTTTAATTCCAGAAAATCAAACAGATCTGTAATTTCAATGTAACAATTATAATGTCAATGTATACCACATTCTTTCTTATACCACTTGTCTGCCTATAACTTTGTTTCTGTTTTTAATTAACCCTCAGAAAATATCTTGGCAGTCACTATTCATTGTTGTAAATATCTTTTGAAGAAGAAATGTCACATTTGTATTCTATGAATACCTTCATATAAGGAAGTCTAAAATTTGTTTACAAATTGTAGCTGTTATTTAGTTATTCTCAGGATTTTTATAAGTGCTCTAAAATTTCATATTACTTAACAGATTTATTTTATTTAACCATTAAAGTTGTACTTAAATAAAATCAGGTGAAAATTTCTGATTTTTTGATTTTTTTTCTTCAATTTTAACAAAAAAATTGAATTGGATTTGAAATTATTCTGAACAATTGTAATTTCAATCCATCAGACAGATAAAACAAACAAAAATGTGTCAACTTCCATAAGATAAATTAAGTGAATTTGTATACATCAGGTTTAGAATATAAGGAAAATTAAGTTTTGAAAATTTATAAAGTGAAATAGATTCAAAATTTAAAAGCAACTCAAAAACTATAGAGTATATGCATATTTTACAATACTTATTTCATAAGTAAAAGTTTTATTTTACTCAGCAAATCAGAAAATACTTTTACGAATGAGTTAAGAAGAAGGATATAGCACTTGAGTATGATCCAGGTAGTGGTCTAATTTATTTGAGCATTTCCATTTGTATATTATTCACCACAGTAAAATGAAGCATATTATTATGTTTCATTGCAAGTGGAAAAATGAGGCAAATGGATGTCTGTAACAGTTAAGCTCTTCAGTATTAAATTGTTGAATCACAATATAAGTCAAGGGTTAATATCAAAGTGTGTGCTCAGTTATACAGCGATTGCTGTGGTCTGAATCTCTGTTCCCTCCTCAGTTAGGAGGTGAAATCTTTGGTGGGTGATTGTATCATGAAGGCAAAGCCTTCATGAGTGGGATTAGCAATCTATAAAAGAAGACTGATAGAGACCTTTTGTCATTCCATCATGTGAAAATACAGAAGTGCCATATGTGAACCATAATGTAGTCCTTCACCAGATGCCAAATATGTTGGTACCATGATCTTGGACTTCAAAATCTTCAGAACTGTGAGGAAAAAATAATAATTCTGTTGTACATAAGCAACTAAGTCTATTCTATTTTTGTTATAGCAGCCCAAATGCACTAAGATGACTAAAAATTATTAATAATATTTTTTCATTTCCTTGAGGCATTTCCCTTTTTTATGAAAGCTATAATTATCACACAAGTACATCCATAAAAACTGGCAGAAGAATTCACCAGGGCATCCTGTTACCCTGACCTTGGGAAGGATTATGACTTTTTTTTTATTCATCTCTCCTTTAAGAGGCTAACTTCAGAAAGCTTTTCTTTGTATAATCTATATTCTTATTTGTTTATATTTTACTTTGATGTGTGCTCATTGAAGTGTCTTGCATGATTTTTCTTACCCTCCAGGGAATCATAGAAACCCAATCATTTATTTTGTATTTTTGTATACATTATGCTTAATTTTTTTTTCTTTTTAGATTCAAGGGGTGCATAAGCAAGTTTGTCATACAGATCTATTGTGTGCTGGTAAGGTTTTGATTTCTACTGAGCCCAACACCTGATGGCAGATATCATACCCAATGAGTGGTTTTTCAACGCTTGCCCATTTCTTTTCCTCCTCCCTTTACTAGGCCCCAATGTTGGTTGCTCCCATTTTTATTCCCATGTATTCAGTGATTATCTCCCACATATAAGTGAGTGCATATGATATTCAGTATTCTGTTTCTGTAATAATTTGCTAGAAATGATGGTCCCCAACTGTACCTATGTTCCTGCAAAAGATATAATGATTTTCTTTTTTTATGACTGTGTATCATCCCATGGTGTATATGTACCACATTTTAAAATCCACTTTGCCATTAATGGATATTTGGATTGGTCCCATATTTCGTTATTGTGCATAGTGCTGTGATAAACATACAAATTCAGATATCTTTTGGTGGAGTAATCTATGGTCCTTTGGGTATATACCAAATCATGGCATTGTTGGGTTAAATGGTATATCTATTTTTACAAACTAATACTATGTTTGAGAAGCATTGTCTACATTCATAAGCCTAGAAGATAACTTAAATGCATTAAGGACACCTAGTATGATAGTATTATTTACATATATTTATGAATATGTATGTATGTATAAAATTTTATTATTTTAGATCTATTGCATACCTGGCAAAGTATGCCATATATGATCTGTAATAACTTGTGTATGTGCTATCATTCCAGTTTTCAATCTCAGTCTAACCCCTCCATTCCAGTAGCTATACTTTCTGTGTTGCAACATTAAGACCCCAGATTCCACCTTTCTCACCCAAGCACATTCCTATTCTATTGTTTCATTTATAGAAGTATTTTGCAGGCTCAGTGGCTCAGCCTACAATCCAAACACTTTAGGAGGCCAAGGTGAGTGGATTGCCTGGGACCACGAGTTCAAGACCCGTGGGCAACTTGATAAGACCTCATCTCTACAATAAATTAAAAATAACCAGGCATGGTAGCGCATGCCTGTAGTTTCGGCTACTTGGAAGGTTGAGGCCAAAGGATCGCCAGAGCCCAGCAGGGCGAGGCTGTGGTGACTGGGAGCATGTCATTGCACTCCAGTCAGGGTGAGACTGCGACTCCAACTCAAAAAAGAAAAAAAAAGTATTTTAAGATAAAATGATATTCCAAATCATTTTACATGTTAAAAATAATTGCTATATATTAACTTCAGTCTTACACACAAAATACCTTTTCCTTCTTATTTTTACTGCCACACCTTCAAAAACTTAAACATAATTTGTTGAAGCACATCTGAAGAAGTGTTTAAAAATTATAACTTGATGATATTATACACTTTTTTAAATGTTTATGATAAAAATATAGAACTTCCCAGCTATCTACTATATTCTGAAATATATCCAGAAAATTTCTGATAATGGCAAAGGGGAGGCTGAATTGAATGAATATTATACAACATCATTATACTGAGAAAAAGAAAAATCTTATTGTGGCAAAACAATTGTTCGGTTATTTTTGCTAGGGCTCACCAAGTTTTTCCTCTGCCTTTGAAACTATACAGCTGAACTACTGCCTATATCGCTTAATGTGTTCTTTCAAAGTTCACTGTAAAAATCAGATATTGACAAATATGTTCATTCTCTTATATAATTTATGAAAAGTGTGAAGAAATTTGCTTGTTTGATATACTTTATAGGTCTTCTTATATTCCTAATTCTCATTCCATATGGTACTGTAGTATTCCTATGTCTAAAACATTTTTGTAAACTTTATTTAATCAAATTTGCAGTCTTTCTTACATCTTCTTTTGAATAAACAGAACTTTAAACAGGAACATGTTATAAGAATGTAGGCCTTCTAAAATGGGATTCTAAAATTACAAAATCATGAACAGTTGATAGGTTTAATTATCTACCAAAAGAAATTTTATACTATTTAACAAAAGAAATAATAAGCAAATTTAACAGATAGGTGACCAACTAAGAATGATAGTCTTAGTGTTGTGACTAAAAATTATTCGTATGTATTTTCAATGAAATAAAATTAAACATTTTTTGTAATAATGCTATATGCCAAATACAGAGCTTTGCACTTAGAAGAAGAACTTAAATTAGACACTTTTTATTTTCTTAATGACTATTTCTAGTAAGAGATATTACTTACTCACAAATTCTTTAACACTCCTACAAAAGTAAGGGTCTTATTTCCCTCCACTTACCTCAGATAGACTTAGTGACTTACACCTAACAAATAGAACACGGTGAAAATGATGACACCTTCCTTTTGAGACTAGGTCGTAGAGCATTGTGGTTTCCTTCTTGCCCTCTTGTTTTAAATCTCTCACTCTGAAATATGCTATCTTCCATTATTCAAGGAAAATAGAGCTGTCTTAAGAAATAGTCTACCTGGTGACTAGTTACAGCATTTTGCCAGTGGCTATGTGAGGAAGACATCTAAGAAGTAGAATCTCTATCCCCAATCAAACCCTCCAGTGGCTGCAGTCCTGACTAACATTTTGACTTCAAATTATGAAAGCATCTGAACCAGAACTACTCAGCTAAGCGACTTTCAAATTGTTAGCCACACAAAGTGTGAAATAGTAATTTTTTTCACCCAAGTCTTTTTGAGCTATTTATGACAGAGCAATAGATACAAAACTGGCATTGAAAATGTAGTGTCTAACTGTGTAGGAAGAAAGATGAGAGAATAAGAATTCCAATGTAATTAACATATGAAATTGCTTTTGAAGGAAGATAAAGCATTAATTAGGTGATTGGAGAAAGAGTCATGTTATTTACAGGATATTTCTAAAGTATAATATCTCTTCATTTTTCATAATCAAGTATCACATGTCTTGGAGGACTTGAGTGAGAAAAAAATTTGAAAGCCAATTATCTAATGGGTTTTTAGCATTTCTATATACCAATAATACTAAAGCTGAAAATCAAATCAAGAGCTCAATCCCATTTGCAATAGCCATAAAAAGTAAAACACCTAGGAATACACTTAACTTAGGAAGTCAAAGATCTCTACAAGGAAAACAACAAAATGCTGATGAAAGAAGCTGTAGCTAACACAAACAAATGAAAGAGCATCCCAGGTACATGAACCAGAAGAATCAATATCACTAACATAATCATACTGCCCAAATACAATCCACATACTCAACACACTTCCTATCATAATAAAAAGTTCCATTTTTAACATAACTAGAAAAACAATCTTGAATTTTATTTGGAACCAAAAGAGAGCCTTAATAGCCAAAGCAACCCTAATGAAAAAAAGAACAAGTATGAAAGCATCTCACTACCTGATTCAAATAATGCCACAAGACCATAGTAAATAAAACATCACGGTACCAGTGTAAACATAGATCCATACATGGAACACAATAGAAACTCAGAGATAAAACCACATACATACGAAGTACTGATCTTCCACAAAGCTGACAAAAGTAAGCAATAGGTAAAATACATCCTATTCAATAAACGGTTTTGGGAAAACTGGCTAGCCATATGCAGAAGAATGAAACCGGACCCCGACTTTTCACCATATATACAAATTAATTTATGATGGATCAAAATATTAAATGTAAGACTTGAAACTTGAAAACCTTAGAAGAAAATTTGGGGAAAACTCTTCTGGACATCGACCTAGGCAAATAATTTATGACAAAGACCACAAAATCAAACACAATAAAAACAAAAATAGACAAATGAGACTTAATTAAACCAAAAATTGCACAGGAAAAGGAATAATAAACCTATGGAATAGAGAAAATATTTTCAAATTATGCCTCAGAGGACTAATACCTAGAAACTACAAGGAACTCAAACAACTTAATATAAAAAAATTAAAAAGTGGGTAAAGGACATGAAGAGACACTTCTTGAAACAAGACACACAAGTGACCAACAAACATATGAAATAATGCTCAATATCACTAATCATCAGAAAATGCAAAAAACCAAAACAACAACAACAAAAACATAGTGAGATACCATCTAATACCAGTCAGAATGTCTATTACTAAGAGTCAAAGAGCAAAAGATGCTGGGGAGGTTGCAGAGAAAAGAGAATGGTCATACATTGTTGGTGGGACTATAAACTAGTTTAACCTCTGTGAAAACAATATAGATAATTTTCAAAGAACTAAAAATAGAATTACCATTCAATCCAGCAATTCCACTGTTGGTGGTCTATCCAAAGGAAGATAAATTATTATATAAAAAGATAACTTATACTTGTATGTTTATTACAGCACTTTTCACAATAGAAAAATCATGTAATCCACCTAAGTTCCCTCAGTGATTTACTGAATAAAGCGAATGTGGTATGTATATACACACCATGGAATATTATACAGCCATGACAAAATCATGTCCTTTGTGACAACATGGATAGAGCTGAAGAACATCCTAAATGAACTAACTCAGAAACATATGGTCTCACATATACATGGGAGTCAAATGACCACAAAGATAAAAATAATTTATACTGGGGACACTAAAAGTGAGAGGCGGAGATGAGGGCTAGGGTTCAGAAACTACCGATTTTGGTATAATGCTCACTCTCTGGGGAATGAACCACCCAAAGCTCAGTCTCCCACAGTACGTAATAGGCCCATGTAATAAACATGAACTTGTACATCATTAATTTAAAATATTTTTTTAAGTGAGGAAAAAAACCTAAACAGACACTTCATCGATGACAATGTACAGATGGCAAATAAGCCAATGGAGAGTTGTTCCATATCACTAACCATTAGCAAAATGCAAATTAAAACCAAGATAGATGTTTATTAGAATGACAAAAATGAATAATATTTACAATACTGAGCATTGATGAATATGTGGAACAACTGAAACACTTTTACATTGCTGGTAGGAATGCAAATTTTGAAAATAATTTGGTTGTTTGTAATAATACAGTTTCTTATAAAGTTAAACATAGATATACTACATGATTCAGCAATCCCACTCCTGGGTATCTACCCTGGATGATTAAGGATTTAAGTTCACACAAAACCGGTATGTGAATGCTTATAGCAGCTCTGTTCACAATTGTGCCAGACTGGAAACAACTTCAAGGTCATCCAATTAGTAAATGGATAAACTGTTATATGTCTATACAATACTACTTGGCAATAAAAAGTAACAAATTAATTATAAATGCAATAACTTAGGTGAACTTCCCATTATGCTGAGTGAAAGGAAGTTAAGTATTTGTTGATTTTATTTATATAATGTTTTCAAAAAGATAAACTACAGAGATCTAAAAAAAATCCGTTATTGTCAGGGATTGTGGGTATGGAAGAGAAAATGACTATAAAGTAATAGCACTAAAGTCTATACTTATTTTGCTGGTGGTTAATCTTTGTATTTAAATTCATTTAATTATATACCTTCCAAATGTTCTAAACATAAACTTTTTGGAGGTATCAACATATATGTATACATTAAGTCTTTTGAAACATATTCCCATATCGAAATTCAGAAGGATTGTAATAATTTACATTCCCATCTGCAGCACCTGACACCTATGCTTCCGTACCCTTGCTCACCATCACTGGGATTTGTTATTCTTTATTATTCTTCCCCACCAATTTTATAAGTGCACATGTTAGGTGAACTTTTTTAAAAGAATATGTGTGTTGAGCAATCAATCTTTAACCCTTTTTTTGGTTTGTTTGGTTTGTGTTGCATGTAGCCATCTTAGGTCATATTGTCAAAAATCTTTTTATGTTACAAAATATCTGTTTCTAAATAGATACAAGATAAATTTGATAACAGTGTCCAATTTTTTTTCTATATTTTAAACAATAAGAGACAACTGCCATCAGTGATATTACACTTTTGATATGATTTCTTTCACTCCTCCAAATTTCATGCTGAAATTTGATTTTCAGTTTTGATGGTGGGGCCAAATGGAAGGTGTTTGGGTCATGGGGGCAGATCCCTCATGAATGCGCTTTCTTGGATGGTGGGGAATGACGGAGTCTGTTAGTTCTGAGAGAGGTGTTTGTTTGTTTGTTTGTTTGTTTCTTTTTGAGTTGGAGTCTCACTCTGTCACCCATACTGTAGTGCAGTGGCCGCTCCCGGCCACCGCAGCCTCGACCTGCTGGGCTCCGGCTCAGACTTCCAAGTAGCCGGAGTTACAGGCATGCGCTACCAGGCCCGGCTGATTTTTTGATTTATTGTAGAGATGAGGTCTCGCCAAGTTGCCCAGGTGGGTCTCAAACCCACGGGCTCAGGCAATTCATTCACCTCAGCCTTCCAAAGGTGCGGGATTACAGGCTGAGCCACCGAGCCTGGCTGTGAGAAGTGTTTGTTAAAAAGAGCCTGCCACCTCTCTTGTCTCTCTTCTTTTCTCTCTCCCCATGTGATTTTTGCTCACACTGGCTCCCATTCCCCTTCTGCCATGAACAGAAGAAGCAGTTTGAGGCCTCACCAGACTCAGATGCCTACATCATGCTTCTGATATAGCCTGCAGAACGGTGGGCCAAACAAACTTCTCTATTAATTAGCCAGCCTCATGTATTCCTTTATGGTAACACAAACAAACTAAGACAAGAGATAGTTAAGCTTATGTTAGAAAGTAAAATATGCTAAATTTTAGAGCTTTATGTTTCAAGGTGTGACTAGGATGTAAATACATTAAGGAATCATAGGAGTTTAGAAATAGAAAATGAATATCTTAATGCAAATGGTTATCATTAGACAAAAGAAACATAAATCATAAAAAGGATAAATCATAGTGATAATTTCCATAGCTGCAGTGTCAAAGGTCAATCCTAACTCCTTAAGAAAAAAGAGGCTTAAATTTGTGTATGTTTTAGAATGACTTATGTATGCATACTCATATTTAGCTTTGTTCTAAGTAGGAGTCAATTCCTTATTACAAATTTATTTTTGCTTCATCATAATTTATTCAAGTTAAGTAATCCCTCTAGGTTTAATTATATCTAGATACTCAAAATGTCCAGAAATATTGAACTACTGAAATGGCTATTCTAGCATTTAGGTGAGCATGCTTGTGTAAAAATTACTATTTACAGGATTGAGTACTGAATATTTTGCTATTCAAATAACTTCACAAAATTGAAAACCCAATAAAGCAGTATATATGCAATCAAAATTAATTTTGCTAATTATTTTCTTATCTACCTACCCAACTGATATTTTTAAATAGTATTAGCAGGTATTAATTATTTGTAAACTAAGGGAAAGAAAGATTTAAGACAGGCTCTCCTAGGTTTTTGAATATAGCCTGACAAAAATATTTTTTTTCTGATTTTTATCTTTTTTAGAAGAAATATAACAAACAAGAGTATGATTGTTTACAACTGAGTTTTTATTATTCCAAGCTTAAAAGGTGGGTTCACTAAAGTTTATTTTGTAGAATTTGGATGTTACATGCCTGTGTGTCTGTGTGGGTGTATCAGTGTGAAAGTGTGTTCATTTCGCATCAAGGGATTGTTCTCTACACTCTCCCTAATTCTAAAATCTTCCTAATTTAAAGAACTTTGAAGGTAAGTCTCAATTATTTAATTGAAATAATTTTGAACATCTATTATGTGCCAACAGCTGAAGAGAGAAAGATAAATTGAAAACAATGAAGCTATGCTGCTTTTATAGAACATTCAGTGTACTGAGTCATAAAAAAGTATACAATAATAAGATAAATAAAATAACTTCTATGATGAAAAGAAAGATAGAGAATGATTAGATCTACTTGCAATGGTATTGCTATAAAAAATAGCTCCATGGAGATGATAATTGTATAGAGATCTGGGGGATGAGAATGAACTGGCATTGAAAATGGTGAGAAAGGCGAGAGCTGAGAGCATCTCAGGCATGAAAACTGCTTATAGCAAAGATCATGTGGAGAGTGTGATGTGCTGGAGAATCGGGGAAAAGGCCAGTATGGTTTGATCACAATGATGAGAGGGCACGCTGACTTGATTCGAAGCCAGAAAAAGTGAAATGTGTGAGATAGTAAGTAGTAAATATTTTATGTGTAATGGAAAGTTACTGAAGAATTTAGGATAGCAGTGATGTAGATTTAAAGTTTATGCTTTATAAAATTAACTGGCTAAAAAAAGTGATAGAGAATGTAGACAAAACAAGATAGATATATAGATGTGTCTAAGTAAGGGATAATAGTTGCTTGAACAAAAGTGGTTACATGGGTGATGGGGAAAGTCCAATTAATTGGATAAATATTTTAAGTGGTATTGGCAGGTATTATTATATAAGCTAAAGGAAAGGAATAATTAAGGCTGATTCTCCCAGGTTTTAAAAAATAGCTTCTGAATATATGGTTGTCAATATTTCATTAAATCAGAATGTTCAAAAAATATTACTTAGTAAATGTATGGAAATTGGAAGAAAAAAATGAAAATTATTGTCCATGAAATTTAAACTGTTGTCAAAATATCATCACTTCCAACTTAAGGGTTTTACATACAACTATATGCTGAACATTGTGTCGATACTAAGACATCTTTCTGTTTCCGACTCTTTTATGTTTTGATTTTTGACTAATTTCACTAAATTAGTAAAATAACTTGGAATTCATATATTATCTACCTGAGTTGGGAATATTGAGACAGTTTCTCTATCACTTAACACAACTTCAATGTAAATTCAACATAATTGTCACAAAACTCTCTGGATACTTCATGAAAAAAGAAGAAGGAAGGAAAAAAAAGGATAAAATCAGATTTTTGTTGCTGCTATTGTGCTCTGAAATAAAATGTTTCACTCATAGTCAAGTGTGGTATTATGAAGTGCTTTATGCATGGCTATGTGCAACTACTGGTCTGAACCCTCCATCTGGTACATCATCACTTAATAGTTGAAATACTTTATAGTAGTTGATGTGAAACAAGGTGATAAGAAGCCATACTACTTATTAGTAGCCATTCTGATTCAAGTCCATTTTTCTGATTAATATGTTTTCTTGGCATCCAGTGAGTCCCAGGTGGTAAAAATGAATTTGTGAGAAGTTCTCACCTTTCTGGATACTTGAATAGGATGGTGAATATAGCACAAGTCATCAGATGCTCAATGCATGCATTGAAATGTAAAAATATGAGAAAAACATCTGGCAATTGTATTGTGTTCCTTTGTATTGTGTTCCTAATGAAATTTGACTAACCTATATTAGGCTTTATACAATGCATTTTAATTATCTACTTTGCAAATATTCTGGCTCACTATACTCTCTATTAGAAATAGTTTATATGAGTTATAAACATTTTGCTATTTTAATTACATATATAAGTTGTGAATTGAATGCTAGGATGTATATTTTAGGAAGAAGTTATTAAATAATTTTATTGTAAATATATGTCTCTTAATTCAGTGAAAAATAATAATAAAAGATAACAAAACATAAAATTTGTTAAATTGGTTTTAGTAAATAATAATGTCTATCTACTCCATGAGCCAGGCACATCTTGCTATTTTTGTTTGTTTGTTTCTCAGCTATGTTTTTAGTCTAGGTTACTTATTATTGTGTATAATATCACAGATTTTTTGCCTTGATGCTTTGATTTTTTCAGGTTTTGAGCCACCTTAAATTTGTTCTTGGTCTTTTTACTCGTTCATTCTACTTAAATAGTCTTCCTATGCATCCCCTTTAATTAGCTATATTATGTTTTCATTTAATAACACAATTTCAATCACTTATTTTCATAGAGAAATCTTTCGTGACAAATCCCAAATTATGGAATGAAAAGATGCCCTCCCTAGTGTCTATTATAACTGAAAATTTGTATTTCTTTATTTAAAAAAAAACAAAAACCTCTAACTTTTTACTAAGGTCTGTTGTGGTTTAAATGATTGTTCTCCCCAAAACTCATGCTGAAATTTGATTGTCATTACAATTGTCTTAAGGAAGTTAGACCTTCAGAGGAGATCAGGCCACAAGGGCTCTATTCGCTTGGTAGGATTGGTGTCATTATAAAAGGGTGAGCTTGGTGCTCACTTGCTCTCTCTTGCTCTTTCATCCTCCATAGTATGATATGACATGGAGACCTTTGCTATTTGCCAGATCCTTGATCTTAAATTTCTCAGCCTTCAGAACTGTGATCCAATAAATTTCTGTGTATTATATATTACCATTTCTTAGGTATTCTGTTATAGCAGCACAAAATAGACTAAAACAATCTATTTCATGCACTAGACTGCAAGATTTCTAAGGACAGAATCTGTATCTTGATTGCCTGATATAAATTAAGTTGTGAAAATACTTTATGAAAGGAGACAATGGAGAAAGTTAGGAAAGGAAGTTGAAATACACTTAACAAATTGTGAGTGATTGCTTTGAACTGGACATTGCAATTATTATTTCATTGTGACCTCCCAGTCCTTTTATGTGACAGCTATCATTATTTCTATTTTACAGAGCAGATTAGAAAACTAATTGTTATAGGCAGTAGAACCAGAACGTTGAACCAGAACAGAATCCCTCATTTGTCCATGCCTTTAATCACTATCTAATTCTATCTTATTTCTTAAAATCACACAAAATATGAAACTGAAAGAAGGGTCAGGTGATTGAAGTTTATCTAGCATTCTCAGCTGTAGTAAAGGAATAGGAGCTTGGGGATTCTAGGGTGGTGGTGAAAAAGGTACGAGAAGGTAAGGGAAGAAAATGTGTGATGAATAAAGGTTCTCCTGTTACACATAAAAATTATTTTAAAATTAAGGCAGCTTGTAAATGTTTTTATATTAATTACTACATTTTCTTCTCTTGTAAATATTGCAAACTGTGTATATGTATATATTCCATAAAATAAAAATAAAAGCTTATATATATATAGTTACTTTTAACTTTTTAACTGTGTTGTTTCAAAATGGCAATGTTTACCCAAAATATTATAAATGTATTCTGTTGGGATAGATATTGTAATGTTGTAACTGAATCAGTGCTAAGCAGTTAAAGAACTGCAAATGGGTTTCAGCCTCAATTCACTTCTTATTTATATAAGTGGTTAATACTCCGAGTATCAGTTGCTTGTTTATTTATATAAGTGGTTAATACTCTGAGTATCAGTTGCTTGTTATACAAAATGAGAATTATAATAATTCACATGAAAATATATACAATTTTTTTATCTTCGGGATTTTCGAATATAAATAGTATTAGAAAATGGGTTTGGCTAAGCCTAAAGTATTATATATTTCATATGTTACCTATAAATCTTTTTTCGGCTTATCAATATGTACTATTTCCTGAATTTATTCAGATAAGATTGAAGAAGTCTCTTAAATTCTTTACTTAAATCTAAAGAGTTCTAAGTTAATTCAGTAACATTTATCCTGCATTCCATATCCTGCATTCCATTGGGAGATACAACTAGCAATGTAACATTTGTAATCATTCTAAGCTCCCTTACTTGCTACTCCCAGAGGAGGAAAGGTGACTTAGCAAGTGATAAGTTTAAGTAAGGAAACACAACCTACTTATTCTTTCCTTTCTTTTTATCTGTTGCCTGTTCTGAGATTATGTTCAAAGATACCCTCTTTGCTGCAATAATATAGAAAGGATAGGACATTTCTATTTAAGAGTCCTACAATGTTCCTCCTATGCCAGTGACTGGTGAATGCATGTGTCTAATTCAGAAATAAAGGTGAGTAAACCACAGTCTTAGAAAGGCTTCCCAGTGTCAGCTTTATTATGCAAAAAACTGAGAGTTTGATCTCTGTCTGACACTTGCATCTGTCTTTCAGTTGGTTTTAAAAGTAGGGGAGAAACAAAGTTGATATTTATTAGCTCGATAAGAACCCCAATAATTTTGCTTTTTATACTTAACTACAATATTCAAAATGCGAAAGACTGAGTGAAGATATTATGAAATCAAAGTAAAATAATTAAAATGCTAATTCAAATAATGTATTAATTTTCAGCGTATTGGGCATTAATGCAGTCTAAATAAGGATATTTTTATTTTTTAAAAAATTTCTCCTCAATTATGAGAAAAAATAATTTGAAAGTACTTTGTATATCATGAAATGTTATGTTGGTAAACTGCCATTAATATTTGTTAGAAATTACATGTATGTATGATATATGCTCAGTTTCTCTTATTCAGTTTCCTATGTGATACAAGAAGAACATCACAGTGCATGAGGCTGTATCTCAGAGTTTCCAGAAACTTCAAACCATGAGGACACTGATTCAAACTTGACCTTTTCATTCTAATTCTGTGCCTCAATGACTAACTCCAGTTACCAACCTCTGAAGTGATAGAGCCATTTTCTCTTTATCAGGGCATGTGGCAAGGCTCATAATGCACAATGAGCACAAAGTTTAACTTGGGAGCACTATAAATCAGGTGGACAATATAGCCTGGTTTGTCTGGTATATTCCAGTTTCTTCGTGTTGTTTTGGGAAGGTCTCTCAATCACGTTCCATTAGGGAAGGTCTCTCAATCACATTCTAAAAGATCCTGGTATGAATAGTACATTATGTGATCACCCTGTTTATAAGTAAACTAAACAAACTACTTGATTGATTGCTTAAAACTTGTTGTTAGATAATCTGATATTATCAGGCTTAACTTTACAATATAAACATATTTTGAGGCAAATTTCACTCCTTGCTGTGACATATCTTGTTTAGGACATGGAATGTTAAACCTAACATTTATTGTGCATCAGTTCATGAATAGAACTGGAATAGAACATGTGTCTCCAAGTTCATGATTCTTTCCACTATCCTATAGATTTCTGTATATTATTGTTTGATCTACTCTAGATTTCTGGATTTTTTTTCTTAAACTGTATCTAGCATTTTCTGAAAGTCAGAATTCAGGTTCCAGACAAGGAAGACAACCAGTAGACATCAGCCTAACAATTCTTTCAGAAGCCACCTTTCTCAAAGAAATCTGTTGCAGGTTCCTGAAAAGAGACTCTTGAGATGGAGAGTAGAGTACAGGAGATCTTTTTTTAAGAATGTGAGGTACAATTCAGGATTAGATATACAAATGGTCATTGTACAGGTAAAGTTTGGGCCTCACTTTGGTCCCCACTTCGCCTGGTTTGAGATCAGGTACACTTATTGAAGAAATGTGTCCTCTACTCCCTCCCCTCGCAGTTTCTCACTACTGCCAATCCCTTTTTTTCATGGTATTATGATAATTGTTCAGGTTATGCATATGAGTGAGCACATGTGCTACTCAGTTCTTTGTTTCTGTGATAGATCACTGAGTATTATAGACTCTAAGTCCATCCAAGTTGCTGTGAAGTTCCTAATTTTGTCCTTCTTTATGGGTAGCAGTTTTCAGATCACCTCTTATAGAAAACAAAGAAAGGAATCTGAACTGCAAAGAAATCTCAAAACATCTTATGGGGAACTTTGCAGCTTGGATAGCCCTTCAGAATTATTGAGAGCAAGAATTATTCATGCAAGGTGGCTAGGTACGTGCATACTTCTTATCAATCAGTCCTTGGCAGAAAGATCTCCCCCACAAAATCTTTGACTTGGAGAGCAACTTCTGTTTATCTAAGGCAATTCTGAGTAGAGGTGAGAGTTAATGGCTAAGTCCGGCAGCACACACAATTACAGCAAGAGTAAATCCTTCAGATTTGAAACAGAATCTTGCCAGTGGTTCATTATATCCATGGCTATAAACTGTTGAAATGACTTACATTATGATATCAAAGTCCTCTAAACATCATAAAACCATGTCCATTTAGAAAATACATGAATGGGTTCCATGCCATTTCCAAATCCATTGAAGTTGGGTATACTGCATACAAAACTCTTTGAGAGCATATGCTTATTTTTCTATGAAAAAATATTTATAATTTTCATCAATAAATCAAAAGGAATTAGCTGGGCGTGGTAGCGTGCGCCTGTAATTCCGGTTACTTGGAAGGCTGAGGTGGAAGGATCGCCGGAGCCCAGCTGGTGGAGGCTTGGGTGACTGGGAGTGGCCACTGCACTCCAGTCTGGGCGACAGTGTGAGACTCCAACTCAAAAAATCAATCAATCGATCAAAAGGACTTGTATCTAAAATATAAGAACCCATTCCTTTTTAGTGATTAGCAAAAACTAAAGCTAAACCCTCTGAACTTATAGTTCCCGACATAAAAAGTTATTTATTTACTTGCTTTTTCTAGTAAGGAAAGTATTAAATGGAATAAGTATGCATAAGACAAAAGTTCATGAAAGTTCTTTGTCTCTCAAATTTATATCTAAAAAAATGACCCAAATAGTTCCTGCCTTGAGCAAAACAAGAATATTTATTTTCTAGTTACCTAAGTAAAGAAAGCATTAAAAAACAAAAAAAAACAAAAAAAAACTTCTCAATCATTTAAACTTTCAATCATTAAAATGAATAGCTGACTTGCTAGATATTTTATGGCATGATATAATATAATATTATGAGTTTATATAAATGCTCCCATTATTAATAATAACTCACTGCCAATAGAATCGGGAAAAGTTGTGGGCTATAAACTTAGATAATTTACATAGAAGTACAGATTTTAAAAATTCTCATCACCTTTATTTTTTCACAACCTACCACTGGAGGGTTAAAGAAGAGTAACTTAGTTCAATATTGAAATGAAGTTATGCTAAGTGGAGTTTTAGTTTGCAGGTGCTTTCACCCAAAACATGTCAGAATTATTTCTTGATATTTCTGGTCAAAGTGAGGTTTGATTGTCACCAGCCTTGACCATGAGATGATGGAAAGTTGAATCTCAACCAAAGAGAAAGAATAAAGAAAGAAGGAAAAAGAAAGAAAGAAAGAGAAGCCATCCAACGAAGGATAAAAGGTCTTTGTGTTTTCTTCCAATGAGGCTTTTGTATGGACTGAAGTAAGACTGGACTTAACCAGTCTCATGTATAGAGTTTTTCATTACCTCATATTTATTTTTTTTAAGTAAGAATGAGTACTCTCTGGTAATCAAGGATGCCTACAAGCATTTTATTTATTACTGTTCATAATATAATATAATATGATGCTTGAAAGAGACCTAAACATGAATGTGCTATGCTCCTATAAATATCACTGTTCTCAAATGGGTTTTAGGAACAAAAAGTGTCAAAATAGGGCAATGAATCTTGGAGTATGTTTGAGATGTAAAATGATTAACTCATTTCCTGTAGGTAGCTTAGGTAGTAAACTCTACAATTTTAATGATTTTTAGTTCCAAAATAGATTATAATCTTGGGAGAAATACTAAAACTTGAGTAATATGCAATGGTAGAACAGAAATGTGATTTATTTGAACTCAAATAAAGAAAAAAAATCTACCTCCAAGCTGACCATCTGTTTTTAACCAGAAGATGTATGTTTGGAGAAAGTTAATGCAATAAAGCAGTTGCATAAATCATTTTTTTCTTTTTGGTAAATAAATAATTTACAAATTCTTAGTTTAGATTGTCATACATGGGAGACTCATAGTACCACTGGCAGAGGGGCACTTTGGAATGGATTAGTTCTGTAGTTCGTGACAGATGCCAGTGTTAGCAGAGAAAATCTGAAGATCTGGAGATTCCAAATTACTTAGAGACTTACTTGGCCACATTGTTGCTTAGCAAAGAAGAGACATGTTATCCTCCATTGATATCATAAAGAAGCAACTACCAACACTCAATTATCTTACTGAAGAAAACTACATTTCCTGGTAGAGATCCTAAAAAAGTATGGGTAGACCTGAGGGATGCAAATATCAGTTTTGTTTTGTTCTCATATTACATGTTTTCACTACCTTTTATATAGGAGTATCCTTCAAAAACATATACTGTGTATCTGTGTACACTTAGTGAGTGTAGAAGCATTCTTGAATGCCAACATCACTGATAAAAGAGAACCTTCTTTCCTCTTCTTCTTTGGAGAATCTCCAAAGAAGGTTCTCTTGGAGACACATTCTGAAGTCTTTGTTTAATTTGTAATTTAAAGAAACATAAATGTGATGGTGTATTTTTAAGTTGTCAACATTATGGTATGAGATACAGGTAGATAGTAAAAGAAAATTACTAAAGTAAAGCAAATTAACATATTCATCAACTCACATACTCTTTTTTTTTTTTTTTTTTTAAGTTGGAGCCTCACTCCCATTGCCCAGACTGGAGAGCAGTGGCACGCTCATGACCAACCCAGCGTCAACCTGCTGGGCTCTGGCGATCCTTCTGCCTCAGCCTTCCAAGTAGCTGGAACTACAGGAGCATGCCACCACACCTGGCTAATTTTTGATTTATTGTAGAGATGAGGTGCTGCCAAGTTGCGCGGAATCTGCGGGCTTAGGCAATTCACTTGCCTCAGCCTCCCAAAGTGCTAGAATTACAGGCTGAGCCACCGAGCCTGACCACATACTCATTTTTTTCCCCGACAGTTTTATTGAAAACAAAAAACTTCTGTGTGAGGGTAACTTAGTTTAATATCAATGAATGGTTGAAAAATTACATCACTTATAATTATAAAATTTGAGTTTAATGAACATTTACTTACTATAACCTTTACATTATCACTAATCTCCCACCTATATTCTTATCTTAAAGATGAAAACAAATGTGTTTTTCAAAATTTACCACAGTGATTACAGAATAGCTGAACGGTGGGCAGCAGTGCTGATATCCTAGAACCCACTTAAACATTTTTTCAGGTCATTTATATTCATTTTCCTCTGACAAGTGACTTTTAAGGTGTGAAATTAGCTTGATTTTAAGCAGATCAAGTGAGTTCTAAAATAAATTGACAGGATAGGGTGATTATAACAAATAACAGTGTAGTGTATGTTTCAAGATAACTAGAAGAGAAGATTTGAATGTTGTCACCACAAAGAAGTGATAAATGTTTAAAGTGATGAATATGGTAACTACCCCGATTTTATGATTATACTATGTATACATGCATTATGTGCATTATTATATGTCAGTGATAAATAAAATAATAATAATGTTCCTTGAGTTTTGGCTTTAACTTCTGTGTGAAATGATGAATTTAATGGCAATTAAACAGAAACAAAGGAAAGCATTTCAGGCACAATTATCAAGCTGTTTATATCCTCCATGAAGCACAGCATGATTTGTTTCTGTTGCCTAGTTCTGTCTCATTTGGCTGGAATTCCAGTTCATTCAGGCAGCCATGTATGGTTGAAATCAGTGAAAATCTCATGCTTCATGTTTTTTTCCATTTATTTTTTCTAATGCAACACCTGCTTTCTTAATGCTTTTATTTTCCTTATCCAGGTACTGAGAAGCAAAGCATAAAGGTTCATTTCTATTTTAATCCTTGAAGATCATTTTTCATCTTGTTTTTCTCAACTCTCAAATTTTTCTCTATTAAACTTATCTTTTCATACCCCAGTTTTTATTTTTTGTAATTCTACAAGTGCTAAATTTAAAAAAAATAAAATTGTCTTGGCTTTAACCAAACCTAATTGAATTTACATTTCCTATTCAGAAATAATTAAATAGAAATATTATTTAGAAATATTTATACTGTATACAGTTACAACTGAAAGGAAAAGTAAATATAGAAGGTTTAATTTTCAACCTCTCCACTTTCTCTCTCCTCTTCTTAATCTCTCTACTGCCGTTCCACTGAGGAAGAGACTTCTTGAAACATAAGATTTTAGTAATTATGGTTCATTTCACCTCATTGAAAGGGAAAAGGCAAATTGAGAAGAAACAACCAAATTCTGGCTGAACCTTTTTTGTCATTGCTTTACAATATTTCAGAGAGTTAAAAAGTTTGGTTCCATTTTTGGTTCTTGGAGAAAATTTAATCTTTAAATACTACCAAAATCTAAAACTGATTTTAGAAATGTTCACAACAAATATTCACAGACACACATATACTATATGGTATATAGGACATTTAAAATTCACTTTAAAATATATAATATTTGAATAATATTATATATTTGATAGCAAAATATATGGACTATTACCAATAATCAGAGCTCTCTTATGCAAGAGAACATGCAGTATTCACATGAGAACTAAATGTGAGATCAGCAGACACTGGTCACTACTAGGGGAGGGACGGAGGGAGGGAGGAGGGCACGGGGCAACACACTGAATGCCAGCTCAATTACCAGGTGTAGAGACGGCCCACTAGAAGCCCAAAATTCATCTGCATTCAACTTACCTATGTAGTAAATCCTTACTTGTACCTCACAATCCTAAAATAAACATAAAATAAAATACATTTTATTTAAAATGCATTTTACATTAAAATATATATGGAAACATAAAAAATGATGAAGAAAAAAGTGAGAGCAACAAGATGAAATTTTTAAAAATTGATTATAACTTTGTTAAAGATCTCTCTCTCTCTCCTTATCTCTATCACTCTGACAGAGTAATAGATAAAGAGAGAGAGAAACAGAGAGAAAGACCAAGACAGAGAGAGTCTATGTGCTCATCTCTACATTAATGTGGTGCTGGAGTAGGGAAATCTAGAACATTAGATTACGTTCTAGCCCCCAAAGAACACATTGTTCAGATCTGTGAAGGACATGTGATGCAGAGTCCAGGTAGCTACAAAACTCCTTGTTAATGTCTTCCTTGTGTAGCTGTTGACATTGCTTCCCTAACTGAAAGATTAGACATTTAAATGTTCACATAAATATTTTTTAAAAACAATAAACTTCTCAATGTAACTCACACATTTTACCATGATCAGTCATTCAAACAGTTACAGCAAATTTAAAACAAAATTTATTGTTTAAAATAGTGTTTTTAAGTTAAAAAAAATTCTCATCTATGAGCTTAGAAGGGACAGTATTAATGAAAATGGTTTCCATCAGAGCTGAAAGCAAAGGAGAACTTAAAAATAGATTTTCATATTTAATCACCTTGAAGTACAATATTTGTTAGGTTTTTAAAATGCAGAAGACATGTAGCAGTATTTATTTTGCTTTGAACTCGACAAACATAACAGGCTGATTTGGGACACCTGTCTTCATCTCTATTTAATGTAGGATATATATCTTGAGTGCATGTGCAAAAACTGAAAAGCTTGAGTATATTTAGCATAACAAACATTGTGTAAGATTCTAGATGCAGGTGTTATGGTTTAAAAAAAATGTGTGCCTGTAAAATCCTGACAGACAAGTAAACAGAAACTGAGATAATTTTGTGCTGTGGGAGCACAGCAGAATACTGTGAATTATGATACCTATCATGTTCTCTCAAGGTACAGATTTCCATTAACAAGAAAGCAGGATTAGCTTGGGAGATAGTAGGTGGGAAGTCAATGCTTCTGAATGCCAGGTGGTAGCCACTGTTAAGATTATATTTTATAGTAACCATTTTGCCTCCAAATTTTTTTCATATTATCCTTCACAGAAAATGGAATCATGATTGTACAATAGGTACTAGTTTTATTGACATTGCCTTTATTTTCAGGCATACTTTTTGGCCTAATCAGTCAAGCACTGTCAAATCTCTGTATCTAGTCAAAGATTAGTATGTGAGAGGAAACACCTGGATTCTACTGTTCTTCTTTCTATTGCTTATCATAAATTACCCAGAGCATTTTCTTTCTCATCATTATTTCCAACATGCAAACCAATTGCTAAGACCTCTCAATGACAAGAGATCCATGCCATTGATGGATTTTTCTCACTCTATATTTTCAAGTTGTCAAGTATTCTGAGGCTATCAGCTACTTACAGATATTTTCCTATATCAATTACCTTAGTTTCAAAAATATCATCTAAAGTGTGCAAGAGACAAATTCCTCCCATAAAAGGCTTTCCAGTGTCTCAACTTTTACTCCATTAACACTGCTCACACACACATATGCGCGTGCACACATAAATTATTTAGCTACTTGTTATAATTCAACCAGTGTTTTTTAGAAACTTTTAGGAATGCTTGCTTATTAAAACTAGAGAGAGAAAGAAAGAGCAAGAGGAGAAAGAAGAAAAGGGGGAGAGAGAGAGAGAGAAGTGCTTATATCTTTCCTAACTGATTTTTTAAAACTACTAAAATGTCTTTAAAATAGAAAGTATAAGAGTTGACATTATAGAATTTATTCTGCCTTTCAACTGATTTTTCTTTCATATGATCTTTGCAAAAATATGTTTCTGCTAAAAGAATTGAGGAGAGTTGATGACAACTATTAAAATAGTAGTAATTCTATGCCAAAGTTTAGTCATAAATTAAACTCCATTCAAAAAATCCTAACAGTGGGCCTAATTAGAGCAAAGCACTGAACTAAATTATTATAATTGTAAAGCCTCTGTTATGACTGAGTGAGCAAGAAGAAGCTATGCCAGCAGGTTGAATCTGATTAATTATAAATTTATTAAAAACGAGGGTCAAGAGTAGGCAAATGCCAGAAAAACTCTTGGCAAGTTGGTGCAGTTTGTGATGAGCATTTATAGGTAAAATTTGCAGTATTGGCTACGCAGCAACTTAGTGACCATAGCAACTATTAACTAACAACTTGGCAACCAAAATGGGAACTTCGATTGTTAGGGAACTTTGATTAATTTCATGTCCTAGGTATAGCCAGTGCCCAGAAAGTCCCGGGAGTTCTGCCATTAAGATATAGTTTAAGGTAGTTACATAGAGACAGGAGAGAAGAATCATTATACAACGGAGTTACCTTGGTTAGGTCATTAACAGAATATAAGAATAAACTATGAAAATGTCAAAGCATAACACTTGATTTCAGTTAACAAAGCATACAATCACATGGAACTTGTGGCAAAGGAGTTCTGTAACGGTCAGCAGGCAACAATCAGTATAACCTGCCCAAAGGAGACAAAGCTGGGGATCTATGGTCATGGGAACGTTACTGTAGTTACACGTAGGCATTAATTCTTAGGTCAGGCAGGTAACTAAGATGAAAGTTTTAAACAATATGGAGTAAGCTGGTTAATATTATTATTTTTCTAGCAATTTGATTTTATTAACTAATTTAGCTCATTTCACTCCATCAGATGGTAAATCTCACAGATTAAAAACAATTCTACTCACAAATGTGTGCAACAATAGACTATCTGTGTGCTCATTACTTAAAGAAAAAAATACGGAAAACTATATTTCTGTGTGATACAATGACTACAAAGGTTAAAGTTCATTTTGAGAGAAATTACAACTCATAAAGAATCTTTAAAAATTGAATTTGAGTTAAGTAATCCATGGATTATACCATCTTCTTGGTATAATTCAGTACTAAGGTAAAAATAGGAAGGACCTGAGTAATACCTAAGCTAATCATGTTAAAGAGCTGAAGTTCAATTTTTATTTAATTATTTCTATTCCCAAAACGATTTCACTGTGTGTGTGTGTGTGTGTGTGTGTGTGTATGTGTGTGTGTGTATGTGTGTGTGTCTTTTCACTTTGTGTTTTCTAAAGCATCTATTTATACTAAGAGATAATTGTGCTTTTTTTTTTTTTCTTGCTATGGCAAATTAAAATTTCTGTCAAAAGATATATCCAACTTTCTTTGGCCAATATGCTAATATTTAATTGCCTTAATTAAGTAGTGCAAAATTATATTTTTATGTTAAATCTGATATCACAAGGACTTTACAGCAATAGTCCAAACTGGCAAGCAGAGATATGGGCTCCTAGCAATACTTTATAGCTCTATAAAATCTTCAAGAAAATCTACCACAGAGATTTAATTAATTTTCTATTATTGTGTTAAATTGCTTCAAAATTTAGCAGCTTAAAACAATAAGCATTAATTATCTCACCTAAATTTTGAAATCAGGAATCCAGCAGTAGTTTAGTAAAGCAGATTCTGATATAGAATCTCTTAGAAGATTTTATGCAAGCTGTCAGTCAAATTGCAGAAAGCGTGACAGAGGCTGGAGGATCTGCTTCCAAGATAACACACAGGTACAGTGGAAGGCAGAAAGGCTCAATTGATTATCACAAGCTGTTCTCAACTGCAACTGGCTTCTCCCCAAGAGATCACTTAAAAAAGAGAGACAGATCAAGATGGAAGCCACAATATTTTGCATAACCTAATCTCAGACGTAACATAATCATGAACTTGTCATAGTCTATTGATCACATAGAGCAACTCTAGTACTAGCTGGGAATAGACTGCACAATGGTGTGACTCCTGGAATGTGGGGATCATTGCAGCTTATCCCAGAGGCCGTCAGCCATACAGATAATCAGGATAAGCACATACTGCTTGACATTTGAGAACTAAAGTAAATTTCCTAGAAGTGCCCTCCAATTAGTCCATCAAGGCTCTGAGCTGAAAGATTTTGAAGTCATTAAAAAATAAGAATAGCATATTCTACCCTTTCTTTTGGTCACCTCTCTGTTATTTCTGGAGTCACTGTTTCACCTGTTGTTCAAAGTGACCAGAGGGTATATGTAACACGATTTGACTTGATTTTCTAGAAATTAATATCTCTCCTTCCCTTTGCCAAAAACCAAAACAAAAAATTCTAACAATAATAAAAAGTTCCCCACGATTTATTTTTCATATGTAGTATCATGCAACTTAGGCTTTGCCTTACCCTAGGTTATAGGCAATTAACCTGTAATTTTTAGCTCTTTTATTTATTGGTCTATTTTACTTATTTAGCTACCTCATCTGAATGGTAGAGCCTGCATTTCTGCCTTAAATAAACATAGATCTTTTTTGGAAGGGGGGAATTCTACATAGACACTCTTTCTTCTTTTCGGTTATATACCATTTTGTGGATCATAGTGGATAAATATGCTGACCATGTCAATCCACAGCAACTAGGCAATCAGGTGTTCCCATCTCAGGCACTGAATATTAAAATCTGTTTATTAATTTTTTTTGCTCATCATTATTTATCCAGCACTGCTAACTGTATTCACATGAATGCATTATGCCTTTTTTGCATCATCTCAAGCATGCATCTGGCCAAGTAATTACCTCTGCAGCAAAATAAATATCAAGTGGTGATCACAGTACTCAGTTTTTTATTCACCCCAATTCGAAGAGGTGGGTAACTTTGTACAGACTTATGTAACTGTTTGTATATTTAGTAATGAAGTCATATGTAAGACAGAACCTTGCAAAATTATAAAGTTATGTTGCAGGTTGTACAAAGTATTCTGAACAATAACGATTCAGCAAATTTCCTCCCACAAGCAGGATGCAGTGAAAACAAAGAACAGGAGTGGACTAATACCTAAATTCATATTTAAGAAAAAATGTATTCTTACCCCCTTGATTCTGAGCTCTGCTTATTTGGAATTATGGGTTCCAAAGAATGCTTTCAAAACAAGTCACATTGATTTAGAAGATGAGATTGCTTCTTGGTCAATGTAGTTTCTAATACAATTAGGCAAAATGGCAAAAACAAACAAACAAACAAAAAAACACAGGCATTTAGGTTGACTTGGATGATCAGTCCTATCAACAGTATAAATATTACTTAGTAAAGGAAAGGATATGGATAAAACAAAGATAATCCCCTAGTGTACCCACTAGTACACCAACACAGAGGTCTAAATGTTATAGTGATCTATACAGGCAGGACCACCAGAATCTCAGATTTCTCAGTAATACAAGTTTGAATTTATAACACTGGGTAAAGAACTGACAAATTGAGGTACTATCCCAAAGCCAAAATAATTTGAAATGTGTAGTAAATATGTGCTATCAGTTCATATTTAAACACCAAGGACTAGAGATTTTATCTATGTTTAATCATTGCTAGGGTTTATATTCATATTGTAACAAATTTCCTTCTGTAGGAAAGGATAAAGATATCTTAGAGAATCAGGACTCAGATTTTAATACAAAAGGATCCTAAAACTTTAGGCAATTTTCCTTTGTTAGTATAGTTTTTGTTGTACAAAAATGTCTGTCTTATGTCACAAAGAATCAACTTTTTCCAAGTATAATAAGAATATCGGTACAATTTCTTTTACTATGTTAGATGTTTGCCACATATTAATTTTTTATCATTTAAGCATGTCTTAAATTTTGGAGGAATTCCTAAGGTGATGGTGGCTCTGGAGGGAGGCGGGGCCCCATCCTACACTCATACTCTAATGGGTCTAGGAAATATGAACTTAGGTTGAATTTGGATTCAGATTTTCCTTAGCCATTAAATATTAAGGAGGAATCACAGATATTCAAGAAAAGGTTTATATTATTTAATCTAACAGAGTCAAGTTTCCTACAGTGGTCCTCCTGAGTGGTGGCAGAACTATTTCCAGTTCTGATAATGCTGAGTGGTAAGTAGCCAATCTGTTTCGGTATTCTGTCGTCTGGTACCTAGTTATCTGCTTGTTTTTCTCAGTCTAGTTATCCAGATTCATCCAGGGAGCCATTTTATACATCTCAATAAACCATTTGCATTCCTGTATTATATTTCTCTTTTTGCAACCAAGTACAAGGGATTTGAAAAATGTTCCCTAAGTATAGATTACAAGTATACACTTGTCCTAGATGGAAATCTTGTAAGTAAAAATTTAAAAAGCAAACAATCTGTCGAAAGCAAAAAGAAAGTTGAAATGCTCAGTCTACATTGCACCATTTATCAAGTAAATATGGGTTAGGAACCCCTATGTCAAATTTATTGCATGATAAAACATAGGAAAGTATTATGACTGTGCATTTATTTTGAGTCTATCCTGAACTGTTAGTACTTTATAGGACAGTTGGTGGAAGTTGGAACAGCACATAAAACACTGAATATATTGCAGCAGGATAAGTCCTAGGATAGTGAAAATTTGAAAAGACTTACTAAGGTTCTTTATTATATCTAGAGTCAACTTTACAAACTCATAGTGACTCAAAAAATTGTATTAATCTTATTAATGTGACAGGGAATGAAATACAGCAATGCCAAAAGATGAGACCTGTGAAATAGTTTTGATATTTTGCTCAGAAAATACAAATAATTTGACTCACTTCCGCTGCTTTTTTTCTGAGGTTTCTTGTTGTATTTCCCTTGTATTCAATATCTATAAATATTATTGTGCTCTTAGATCTATGGGCTTATTTTTTATTTGCACATTATTTCTGTAGGATCTTATCTAGTTTTGTGGTTTTAAATAACATCAAAATTATAATGCTTTCCACATCTCTCTCTAAATCCTAACTTTTCTTTGAACTATATACAACTGCATAACATTAGGTGATGGAATCACACAAAATTGGTGGTATTTGTTTTTAGTTTATAAACATTTTATAATGTTCAAAGTAATCATTCACTTTAATGCTATACAGTACTCTCATATTTTATATTTTCAAAACATAACTCATAATTTTCCAGTCCTTTAACTTCTTGTTGAAATTACTAATCCAGACTTTTTTCTCAGTAAATAGCAAAACATTTTGCAAAGTTGCTTATGATTAAAACCAAGAAGATGTTCTTGATTTGTCTTCCCTCACATAGCTCTAAATTCAGTACATTAAAAAGTATTATTTTGTCTACTTCTAATATAACCTGTAGTCACTTCTTTCCATCCATAACAATGAAATTCAGTTAAAGTCACCATAACCTCTTGAATCAGGTACTGCTGTGGTTTCCTAATTAATCTCTGTCTCTATACTTGATCACTTATAGAGGAAACATTCTGTTTACAAAAGAGTGAACGTTTTAAAAGATGTAGTTTGTATCATGCCATTCCCATGCTAAGAATAATGTCTGTCTATCAAATTTAAATAACCCATGTTGATTGCTTATCGTGAGCTAAAAACCCTACGTATTCTGAATCAAGCTTGTTTCTCTACCTCATCCAGCAACGTTCCTCCCTGTCTCATCTTGCTTCAGGCACTCTGCTTGTATGCTCATTTTTGCCCTACAACCTGCCAAGCTTGCTGCTCCTTTAGAATCTTGCAGGAGCATTCTTATCTCGGATTTTCTTATAGTAGTCTCTTTTCTGTCATTTATTTTCCAGTTCAAATGTTACCTCCTTAAAGAAGACCCCAATAATTCTCTCCAAAGTGCTTTCCTTTAGATAGACTTATTCTCTTTTTCACACTGACCTGTTTTATTTTCCCTATAAAACTTTATTTAATGTTTTCTACAGCATTTTGTTTGTTTATTGCCTGTTTTTTTTTTTCTCCATTCCCCCCTTACTTTCCAGAATACTGACTAATTTATAATTGGGATCTTGCCTCTCTTGATTATTATTATAAACTCTGCACAATGTGCCAGGCACTAGGTAATCAATTAATAAATGTGTTGAAAGAAGAAATGTATTTTGTGACCTGATAAAATGACAAATAGAACATGTATTCATATTTTGAGTTCATGCACTGAAAACTCTTTTGAGCCGGGCTCAGTGGCTCAGACTGTAATCCCGCGCTTTGGGAAGCCGAGGTGAGTAGATTGCCTGAGCTCGCGGGTTCAAGATTCGCCTGGGCAACTTGGTGAGACCTCATCTCTACAATAAATCAAAAATTAGCCGGGCGTTGTTGCGCATGCCTGTAGTTCCAGCTACTTAGAAAGTTGAGACGGAAGGGTCACCGGAGCCCAGCAGGTCGAGGCTGCGGTGACTGGGAGCGGCCACTGCACTCCAGTCTGAGTGAGACTCCAACTCAAAAACAAAAAACAAAAAAAACACTTTTAAGCAATATATTTTGAACAATTATAAAAATATTTGATAGCTATTTTGTCAAAATTTTAGAATATTCAATAATTCTATCATAAATGTTTATGAGTATAAATTATTATTTGAGTTACTATGGGTGCACTTAAAATTAACAAGTCATGATAAACCATTAAACAACTACCTCGAAAGAGAAGTTTGGTGTCAAAAATTGAATTAAAGTTGCAAAAGACATGATATGTGTTATTAAATTTTGAGACATGAGTGTAGATTCAAAATGGGTATCAATATTTTGACTATTAAAGATAAAGGTAGAAATTAACATGGTAGTTATTATTGTGGTGGTGTACTGTATTAATTTAATTAAACTGGAACTATGTGTTTAGAACTTTTTTGCATGGTTCTGATTTAGTGCTGCTCCCTCCCCCCAAAAATGCAACATTTAAAAGGCAGAAGACTTCGCAGCAACTTGGATGGATTTGGAGTTGATCATACACAGTGATCTATCACAGAAACAAAGAACAGAATACCATTTGTTCTCACTCATAAGCGGATCTTGAACAATTATAATATTATAAGAAAGGGATTGGCAGTAGTGGAAAACTATCAGGGGAATGGGGTGGGATTGGAAGTTGAGGGAAACTGCTAGAGGAGGGAGGGGCATACCTCATCAGCAAGGGTATCTGCATAATCAACATTTATATACTTAACCCTGAATTGTACCCCACATCTTTATAATCAAAAAAAAAGAGGCAGAAGTGAAGCAGCAGCCCGTATTTACTCACAGAAATTTGATGCAAAGTTAGGTGTAGTTGCAGTTCACTCACACAGTTACAAATCTACCAGACATTTTGGCATGAAATAGCAGTTGGGTCTGCTGCATATGGAGCTTCCACTGGATCCATACCATCAGCTTCACCAAATAATAGGGCAGGTTCTTCTGAAGGTCCAATCATGGTAAAGTGCACCAGCCTTATTGCAGGTCATTCAAATTACCAAAGGTGGAGTCTTCCTAGTAACGAGGGACCAATGCAAGTCACAGTACAGGTTCAAGTTTCATTTATCCTTGTTGGTTCCAGGCCAACTACAAAGATTCTATTTTGATCTCACTCTTTAGTGATACAATAATGTAGGTCAACTTAGGATATAATTTCCAAAACACAAGTTGCTGCTTCCATCCCACCCCTTGAATTAAGAGAGAGACACAATGTTTATTAAGATTTTTCAATATAGTAAGTGGCAAATACTTTACTGAACTTGCTAACTCAACACTAATATCAATAATAGTTACTCATTTTGAATGTAAATCAATTGAAGAAAAGATTCTTCAACAGGTCTAGGTTGCTTTCAAACTACTCTACCACTTGGACCACACAAAGTAGCAGATTCAAGTTTGCTTGAAGTATCTGTGGGAAATAGGAATGTTGTACAGAGCATTTGACAGTCTTCTGCAGATAATCATAATGTAACCCTGAAGATTTTAGCACAAAATTATATCACCAGTAAAGATATAATTCCCATTTTGAGAAAAAGATTTGAGAATGTTACAGGACCTCGATAAAGACTGAATGTTTGACTACTGGCAACAAATTTATCATATGAACATCATGAAAAGGATGCTGTCTGACTGACTGAACCATAAAATCAGGTGAACACAGCAGCACTTCATCATCAAACTACATTGTTAATATATGAGATTGAGTTCAAGCAAGTCCTGAAAGCTCACGTAATGTGTATCAGCAAGTGTCCCACATGTTCATGTGTACATTGTATGACTGCTAAATTGCTGCCTCCCTGTCAATTCTTGTTATAGTTTCTTATGTCCACTAGACTGAAAAAATATTCTAGGCCATTTATAAATAATTCTACACAATACACTGACACTACTTGAAAGTAGAGAACTACAAAATTAAAGCCTCATACTGCAAAATCATTTAAGGAAAATTATGAAGGAAAATCATTCTGGTGGACAGAATTTTGAGCAGAGCACCTGGTTGCTCATTTTATCAAAAAGAAGAAATCAGTAATGATCTAAATGAATTCATGACAAGTAGCAAATTATATGGTTGGATGATCAGGGACATGGAAGGAACACAATTGGGAAATTTGTGATAAGACATTCTGGGGAAGAATTATGTAGATAGTCTCCTTCTCCGAATGGGCACAAAATATAAAGATATTTGTTTTCCATATGAAGAAAACCAAAGAGCTTCTCAGCAGCTGAGAATTTTAATAACCATATGGATAAGGTGATCCGTTCTGTGGATGTAAATCAGTCTCTCTCCCCAGACACCCCTCTTCTAGTCTAGTGGGTTACTGCCATGTGGATGGATGTTATGCTGTGGTCTATAATGTCAGCTTTGATAGCCAGTTTGATCTGGCTAACTAAGGCTGAATGACCAACATGCCAAGAGCAGAGGTAAATTTAAACTCTAATATTGTGCCATTTCCTAGGGGAATTTTGGCATGCTGATTACACTGAACAGCCTTCATCATGAAAGGGGTAGTGCTTTGTCCTTTCTGCGATAGACACTCTAGATATTAATTTACCTTCTCTATCCAAAATGCATTAGTCAAACCCAGCACCCATGAACTTCTAAAATACTTTAATGACCCCCTGAGTATGCTGAACAGTGTTACTTTTGAACAAAAACCTCATTTTATAGCACGTAAAGTTGGGCAGTGTTTGCATGTTTTTGAACTTAACTAGTCTTTCAATTTTCCCCAATACACTGAAGCAGCAAACTTGAAAGCATGAGGAAGGGAGGGAGGAAGGGAGGGAGGGAGGGAGGAAGGAAGGAAGGAAGGAAGGAAGGAAGGAAGGAAGGAAGGTAGAGAGATGGGTAAATTTATTATAAAGAATTAGCTTACATGATTATGAAGGTAAGCAAGCCACAAGAGTCAGCAAACTGGAGAACCAGGAAAGCTGAAGGTATAGTTTTAGTCCAAAAGCTGGCAGGGTGGACACTCAGGAATAGCAAATGTTATTTTAGTTCTAGTATGAAAAAGAAAAACGAAAACAAACAAACAAACAAAAAACCAAAAAACAGCATCCCAGTTGAAAGGCCATCATTAGGTAGGAAGATTCTCTCTTACTTGGGAGAGGATTAGTCTTTCTGTCTTATCCGGTCTCCAGCTAATTGGATGAGACTCACCATATTAGGGAGGCCAATTTGTTCTACTCTGTCTACTGATTTTTTATTTTTATTTATCTATTTATTTTTTTAGTCAGAGTCTCACTCTGTTGCCTAAGCTGGAGTGCAGTGGCACTCTTACGGTCACCCGCAACCTTTACCTGCTAGGCTTAGGTTATCCTTCCACCACAGCCTTCTAAGTAGCTGGAACTACAGACACATGCCACCAAGCCTGGCTAATTTGATTTTTTTATTTTATATACATATGTATATATGTATTACACACACACACACACACACACACACACACACACCTTATTTTATTATAGAGATGTGAGTTACACATTAGGATTAGGTACATAAGCAATGTGTGTGCAGGTGAAGTTTGGACCTCCAACAGGTCCTTACTTCCTCTGGTTTAGGATCAGGTACACTTTGTGTTGTTACATTCCCCTCTCACTCCCACTTCCTCACTCCCCTGGCAGTGTCCCATGACTGCAGATCCCTCCCTTGTGCTATTGTGAATAAAGTTCAAGTCCCACTTATGAGTGAGAACATGTGGTATTTGGTTGTTTGCTTCTGTGAAAGATCGCTAACAATAATTGTCTCCAATTCCATCCAATTTGCTGAGAAGTCACTAATTCAGGGCAGTGACATCAGGTTTTTGGTGAAATAAAAGAAGAAAGAGAGAAATACAGAGGAAAAAAATAATTGTATAGTGCTTGGGAGGGTAGAGGAAGAGGGAGTAAAGCATGAAGTGTTCTAGGCAGAAAGCAAAGGCATTATGGTAAGAGAAACTTGACATGTTGAGGGAACTGAGAGAGTCACTTCTGCTGGAATTCGGAGAGCAAAGTCCCCAAACATGAAAGGTCATGTAAACTATTAGAGATACAGGTCTTTATAGACTGAAAATATTGAGAAGAGCATGGTTAGATGTGAATTTCTAAAAGAGAACTTTAGCTGCCCATTGAAACTGTTTGGGTAGAGGCAGGAAGGAATACATGATATCAACAGGGACAATGCTTCAGTCTAAAGACAGGGACTTGGACTAGGTTGAAGATATGGCTGATAATGAATAGATTAAAAGATTTTTCCATGAGACAAAATAAATTTTAGTATAGATTTGATTCAAGGGCAGGGAAGTTGAGATTTAGGCTTAAATGACAAAGTGGCTGTTATTCTTATTTACTGAAAACTATGTTTGGGACTGACAGACTGGGGAAGACAGGTAATGTTTTCTGCGATTTTGAACTGGACTATTATTTTAGTATAACAAGAAGACTAATAATTCATACATGAATTAATAATTGATAAAAGCCATACTATAATATTTTTAAAGAATATTTCAAACTTTAGTTATTGGTGGAAAGAACCATTAAAATAAATGTATATATGTAATAATCTTGACTTTAATGTTATAATCTTGCAATGAAATTGCGATATAATAGAAATATACTATTTTCATAATTTAGTAGGAGAAAATGTGTTTAGTAAATTGCTTTTATAGGTTTGTTCATAATCTTAAATGCTTTTCATAGTAAGTATGCAAATATAGAAAACATTTAACAAATTTATGGTATCTGAATAAGTAGTTGCTTTTGTTTCATAAGGGAAACAGCTGTGGTCACTAAGTATAAAATTTATTATAGTTATGGTACATATATTAGAGTTATTACAGAAGACTGGGCTGTCTATTTTATTCCCCTATAGTTGGAGAAAAAACATAGCTACCATTTCTTGTTTGCTACAGAACACACAATAATGGTGTTTTGATAAGTAATTATCTCTAAAATTTTAAATGTGTACAACAAATGAGGTGAAACACAGTGGGACAGGAAGGCACAGCATGCCTAATTTAGAAAACGGCATGATCAACAATATTGTGTTACATCAAGAGATAGACTAAAATCAATTTACCAGAAAATTGGCCTAAGACTGATTACTCAAAAGAAAAGATAAATAAGACTAAAATCTTAGTTGAAAAAATTTTTCCGAATAGCCAAAACATGAGATGTTCATCTATTTACATCTGAAAAGTTTTAAAAAGTGATAAAAATAGAAGCAATAGATTTAACAAGTTCTCTAAATAAAACATGGGAATTAGATGATCAATTTTTTTTATTCAAGGAGGAAAATTCATCAGAGCAAATAAAAATGCATAGATCTTTGGCGGGAAATGTTTTTCAAAAAATATTTTATAATACCAAGTCATGTCAGGACTCTTAGTTTATCTTGTTTTTAATCAAAGACTGGTGAATACAAATCTGAGTGTTAAAAATAAAGGAAGAAAAAAGTGCTTTTAAAAAGTGGCTACACTCTAACTGAGAATCTGTTTTGTAGTTGGCCTTTAAGTTTTAGGTATATTTAAACACAAATTTTCAATGATAGGCAATGCATACTAATTAATCAATTTGCCTGCTATTCATTAATTATTAATCAATTATAATTGATCAAGATAATCTGGTGTATTTTACAGTTTATAATCAGACTTTCTTTGATACCAAAACATTCAAATTTTGACACAATGTGGTATTATCTAGTTTATATATGAGAAAAAACTACTTGTAACTGCAAGTATGTATGATGCAGATAGCTTATCACAGATTATACTCATGAAGCTTTTTGATCAAGGATGAACAAGACTGTTTCAGAAAAATAATTGATGGGCTTCATGATCTCTTGTGTTTTTGTGGGGTTTTTTGTATCATTTTGGCTTTTAACAAAAATTTTTTCATTTTGTATCATACACGTACATACACCCACATACATGTGCAGGCAGTAGTTTATATCTAGTCTTACTAAAATAGATAAAATTTATTAGCACACGTAAATTGAATTATTTCGTGTTTTGTCTTTAGTAAAAATAACATAAATAAAAGATCACCTTTAAGTTTCAAATATCCCAAGATTAAGTTATATATCTTAGCATGTTCTTCAATTTGAAAAGTAAGATAACATGGATTACATATGATGCATTCTATTTTTTCCTTTTCTCATTCCCATTGGATTAATCTATCAAGCCCAAAAATGTTGTTATCACTAAAAGTAAAATAATCTTAATTGAGGTGGAAGTATAATTTATCACACAGAATACAAATATATTTTAAAGGATAAATAGCACACTCCATGAAGTCAAGGAAACCAGTTTCATTTGTTCCCAAACACGGCTTCTATCTGTTCATTACTGAACTTACTTTTCCTTTTCACAAGAAAGTTTTTAAAGATGTTTCGGTCTGATTTTATGCTTTTCCTATAACTACTGACAGTTAAATCTACCTTATTTTATATGAAGACACTTTGTTTTATTTTCAAAATGCTAGTCTCCAACTCATTTTAGAACTTGATCCTACTCTTCCTTCAATATAGCTCAACCTGTTCATGTGTGTGTGTGTGTGTGTGTGTGTGTGTGTGTGTGTGTGTGTGTGTGTGTGTGTGTGAGAGAGAGAGAGAGAGAGAGAGAGAGAGAGAGAGAGAGAGAGATTTGTGGCTTGAAGTATGGGATGTGGATTGTTTTGAGTCCATTTTCTCCAAACTAAGTTATATCTAGGATTAGAAGCAGGAAAGAGGCTCTAAACAAGCAGAAAGCCCCCTCTGAATCCCATGAATGTGAGATGAAGCCTCCTTGGGTTGGCTGTCTCCTGCCTGGTTCTTTTTGTTGCCCGTGGTTTCTACCAAAGGTCTTCATATTCAACATCATTTGATACTCTATAACTCTTCCTCCTTCTTCCTCTGGCTGTTTCCTTCATCAACTTTCATCTAATTTTAAATGTGGGAGTGATTATGCCCTCTTTTATATCTACATTTACTGCTGAAGGACACGATGAGGCCTAATTTTTCCCACCTCCAGCCTCATCTCCTCTACAACTTTAAAAATAGTAGCACAATTTACTAGGTTGTACAACATGTTGAAATCTACCTTGACTTATTTTGTCCAGCCTATTTTCAATCTGCAAATCTAGGATTCTACTTTTTCTTTCTTACTTGGAGTCTCACTCCGTCGCCCAGGTTGGAGTGCAGTGGCACATTCATGGCCACCCCAGTGGCTCCGGTGATTCTTCTGCCTCAGCCTTCCAAGTAGATGGAACTACAGGCACGCACTATCATGCCCAGCTAATTTTTTATTTATTGTAGATACAAGGTCTCGCCAAGTTGCCCAGGCTGATCTTAAACTGGCGGAATCAGACAATCATTCACCTCGGCCTCACCACCGCACCTGTTCATTCCTCTTCTTCCTATAATATTTGGTACTTTGAAAGCACTTTTTCCATCATTCAAATAACAGCTATGACCTGATAATTCCTGAACCTATACCTCCAAACCAAAACACTGTTCAATAAAATCTATGTGATCTATGTGTCCTGTCTTCTTTTGGGAATGTCCTCTCACATATTTCACAGTTATCTAATAATGCTGCAATACAAACAGGACCCCTCAAAAACTGCAGGATTTATTTATTTTAAAATTGGTATTTATTTTTACTTTTTTAAACTTCAGTCACCTTCAGTGTACTCTCTGTTTGATGCAATCAATACACCTATTGGAGATGGGATGCTTTCTCCAGTGTTCAAAACAGTTTTTGAACTTGTCCATTTTGATGCCTTTTAGTGCTTCTGCTGTTTTTGTTGTTGTTGTTGTTGTCATTTGTTTTACTTCCTCCACATCAGCAAAGTGTTTCCCTTTGAGGACTTTTTCATCTGGGGAAACAAACAAATGAAAACTTCCTCAGGGTGAGATTAGGTGAATAGGGAAGGGAGGGCTCAGGAGTTATACCATTTTTGGTCAAAAGCTGAACACTCAGTTTGGTATGAGCAGGTATGCTCATAAATCGCCCAGCACAAAATGGGCAGATGTGTTGAAAGAAATTTCAAAAAAAACCATCATTGAACCCTCTACCAACAATACTGCCAGGTTCGGTGGCTCAGCCTGTAATCCTGTGCTTTGGGAGGCTGAGATGAGTGGATTGCCTGAGCCCGAGGGTTCGAGATCCACCTGGGCAACTTGGCGAGACCTCATCTCTACAATAAATCAAAAAATTAGCCAGGTGTGGTAGCACGCGCCTGTAGTTCCAGCTACTTGGAAGGCTGAGATGGAAGGATCGCCAGAGCCCAGCAGGTTGAGGCTGCGGTGGCCGGGAATGGCTGCGCACTCCAGTCTGGGAGACAGAGTGAGACTCCAACTCAAAAAAACAAAACAAAACAAAACAATGCTAGCTGGTACACTAATGCTGATAGGTTCTAGAACACTTACCTAGTGGGGAAAATGCAAGGATCTCGCTCTCCAAAAGATAATTTCGGGGGTTTTTTTGGGGGGTGGGGGGGTGGGGGGGTGAGGGGTGGGTGGAAGTTCTTCCTTGTATGCAAAATTACTCAGTGCTTACTACTTACCTAGTTCTAATATGAAGGCTTCACTTTATTTTCTCCTTTAGCAATCACAGTAACCCTATGTTTCTGTTACTACCAATTCCCCAATTTGACAAACAAATGAGGCACAAGAAGCTTAGTAACACATTCAAAACTCGCAACTAGTAAATGGCAGCATTATATTTTAAATTAAAAAGACATAACCCCATAAAGAAATTCTACAGAACAAGCTTTCTTAAAATAGGCACAAAAATCAATTTATCATTTTCCCTTCCTTTGTCCATTTTTTCTCCAGAATTTTTAAACTAGTTGCTTTAGCTAGGAAAGTTGGGCTGCATTTCACTCCACCACATTTTATAGCCTCCCACACATATTTACCAAGACATAATGTACTGTCAATTTTAACACTTGTTTATCATCTAAATTTGTTCACTTTTCTCCATCTTCTTTGCTCTTTCTAAGGTCATATAGGTATCACCTTTCAAAACTTTCACATTTTTTCAACATATCTCCCAGTCATAAGAGTCTATTCCCTCCTATCCCTTTTCTATCCTTTTGTGTGAAGGCCAAAGCAACTCTATTTTGGATGCTAATCAGCCATGCTGGTTCCTGATTAACCCCAGTTCTGGAAAGGCCTCTGACATTTTTAATCTATCTGTTGTTCCTTGTATAAGAACATGTACTTACGAAATCCTGTCCTCAGTTCAAACAAACTTGGATGTTTTTGCACTTCAATTTTCCTACACATTCCTCTGAATCACTATTTTTCCAAGACATATAAGCTTTGGCTTCTGTTTGTAAGTCCTTATTAAATGTTTCTAAGAAAATGGATAAGCCTTTCTCTTGTTCCCACCTTTCAGTTCCTTGGAATTTTGAGTGTCATTTTGCACAGGTTTCTGCTAGCTGCAGAACATGCAGCCTAAATAATTTTAATAAAACATTCCCATATCGTCCTGACCTTTAAATACTTCAGTGATGTGCTCTCTAATACAAAATAATGGTCTTCACAACAACTTAGATGCAGTTGGTGACTATCATATTAAATGAACTATCACAGAAACAAGTAACTGAATACTGAATGTTCTCACTCATAAGCAGACCCTGACACTAGTCACATTAGCACAAGGGTGGAATCAGCAGTCACTGGGCACTGCTAGGGGAGGAAGAGATGAGGGAGGGGGACTTGTGACAATACAAAGGGTACCTGGTCTACTACCAGAGTGGTGAAAGCCAGCTAGAACTGCAGACTTCACCAGTATGCAGCCTACTTATGTAGCAAATTTTCACTTGTACCCCACAACTCAAAAAAAAAAAAAAGTTACCAAAGTTCAAAAATTGCAGTTTATAGCCGGGCTCGGTGGCTCAGCCTGTAATCCCACGCCTTTGGGAGGCTGAGGTGAGTGGATTGCCTGAGCCGGTGGGTTCGAGACCCGCCTGGGCAGCGAGACCTCATCTCTACAATAAATCAAAAAATTAGCCGGGCGTGGTAGCGCGCACCTGTAATTCCGGCTACTCGGAAGGCTGAGGCGGAAGGATCGCCGGAGCCCAGCAGGTCGAGGCTGCGGTGGCCGGGAGCGGCCACTGCACTCCAGTCTGGGCGACTGAGTGAGACTCCAACTCAAAAAAAAGTAAAAAATAAAATTGCAGTTTATAAGGTCCTCATAATCTGGCTCATTTTCCCTGAAACACTTGATCCTCTCATCTAGTCTGGTTAACATTTACTTCAATACAAATCTCAGTTTGGAAATCACTTTCATCAGGAATTGTCCTTTTACCACCTGAATCATTGGTAGATGGCCCAGCCTTGCTTGTCTAACAGCCCATAATCTCCTCTCCACTTATCCTACTTGGCCATAAGTGATACTTTGTTTTCTACAGCTCTCAGTGGATTGCAAGCTCAAGGTGGCAAGGTCAGTGTCAGTGTTCACCTTTGAATCCAAATTTTCACCAAATCTCATCGTGCTCATTAAATAGTGGTTGAGTGAATGAATATATTATTTTCATTTGTTTCTTAAATTGTTCACATGTTATTACTTTTTTATTAAAACTTTAAATTATTACACACACAACTTTCCTAACTAAGATGTTTCCTGGTATTTTATGCATTCTAATCACTGTCCTTTCCAGATGCAAATTTTTATTTATGATATAATGGTTTAGGAATAGTGTACATGCATACTGAATGTCTTCCTCAATACAACTCAATATGCATGTACACCATTCTAGACCATTTGTGTATATATATATTATATATATACAAAAAATAAACAAAAGTGAGATAACTTACTGTAGGCATTTAAATATTACATTGTAAAGTGCATGCTAACTAATTATCTAATGAGTCAATGTTTCTGGTTTTCTCTTGGCATCTCTTCTGTGAGCTCTTTATGCAATCCAGCAGATAGAAGGTGTAGTGACTTTCCACAAAGCCTTGTCAGTTCAGTTTCTTGTCTTTCTATCTTCATCTTACTTCAATTCAGTGAAATTGCCATAGACCACTGATCTTGAATCAATTTTTTTCTAAAATTCAAACATAATGAAAATGGGAATTGATAAATGGAAGCTAGTCACAGTCATCAAATAAAATTAGGCAAATAAATTCTCCAAGTTACTAAACATCAAAACTTATGCCCATGGTAGTAGAAGCAACTAAATTAAAGAATATAGTAGTAATTTGCAAATAATTAGTATCCATATTTTGCTAGTTAAATATAATAATTGTTTAAATATCCAATGATGTAAGTTGCTTCTGTCATTAAGTGTGCTATTTTACCTACTAAAGATTTTAAGTAAATGTCATTGACTCATTTTTTGTATTTGATATGAAACTGTAATAAAAAGTACATGTCATAAAATGAGAATAGATTTGGAAGCATCAAAAGCAGACTAAAATAATTTATTGTATGTTTTTCACCATTTAAGTATATAGAAATCATGTGCATTTCTGAGTAAGAATGGAAATTAAAAAATAAAAAATAAAATTTCTCATTCATTTTTTGGATTCCAGTCAAGACTACTTTTGATAGAATCTCTTAAAGACTGTTCTCAAATTACATAATTACCAATAAGGGAACAAAAAAGAACTACAAATATATTTAAGTAAGAGTTATTATTATTATTATTTTATTACATCAGCTGGTGTAATGACTATTAGACAAGATAGTTTTGTTCCAAATACAGAAAAGTACTAATGTATGTCAATAATTGTGTAACTGATATATTTATTAAAGAAATGCTCATGTTTGAGTTTTTTATAGATCCTGGATGTTAGGCCTTTTTCAGAAATACAGTTGGCAAATATTTTTTCCCATTCTGTGGGTTGTCTCCCCACTCTCTTGATGTTTCTTTTGCTTTGCAGAAGCTTTTCAGTTTAATGAGGTCATACTTGTCTGTCATCTCTTATGTCATAGGCTTTTGAGGTTATGATCAGGAATTGGTTGCCTATTCCAATGTCCTTAAGGGTGTCTCCTGTGTTTTCTAAGGTTCTTATAATTTGAGGTTGTACTTTTAGGTTTTTGATCCATTTAGAGTTAATTTTTGTGTATGGTGATATGTAGGGGCCCTGTTTCATTCCTCTGCATGTGATCAGTCAGTTTTTCCAGCACCATTGCTGAGTAAGTTTATCCTCCCCCCCAGTGGTTGCATGTGGAAGCTTTGTCAAAGATGAGTTTATTGAGAAACTAAGTTTTGTTTCTGGAATCTATGTCCTGTTACTTTGGTCTAAATGTCTGTTCTTGTACCAATACCAGTCTGTTTGAATATTATAATTATAGCCTTAAAATAAAGTTTAAAGTCAAGAAGTATGACACTTCCCACTTTGTTTATTTTGCTGAGTATTGTTTTGGCTATTTGTGTTCATTTTTGTTTCCATATAAATTTCTGAATTGTCATTTCCAGATCTGAGAAAAATGATGTTGGTAATTTAATGGAAATTGTATTGAATTGTAGATTGCCTTGGGTAGGATAGACATCTTAACAATGCTGATTCTTCCGATCCATGAGCATGAAATATTTTTTTTATTTGTTTGTGTCTTCTTTGATTTCCTTGGGATCTACAAGGAACTCAGAAATCCTGAAAGGAAACAAACAAACAACCCTGTTAAAAAGTGGACAAAAGACATGAATAGGCATTTCTCAAAAGAAGACATATGGACAAATAGCAGATACTAACTCAGCCTTACTCATCATCAAAGAAATGCAAATCAAATGCACATTGAGATGCCACCTAATTCCGATCAGGATGGTCATCATCAATAATTCAAAAAACAACAGATGCTGGAGAGAATGTGGAAAAAGGAGAGCACTTCTACACTGTTGGTGGGAGTGTAGACTAGTACAATCTCTGTAGAAAACAGTGTGGCAATTTCTAAATGATCTAGAAATTGATTTTCCTTATGACCCAGCAATCCCCCTTCTGAGAATATACCCAGAGGAACTCAAATAATTCTACAAAAAAGATACCTGCCCACGCATGTTTATTGCAGCACTATTCACAGTAGCAAAAACATGGAGCCAACTGTGTTGCCCGTCGAAACTGAACTGGATTTTTTAAAAAATGTGGCATATATACATGATGGAATATTACACAGCCATAAAGAAGGATAAAATTATGGACTTTGCAGCAACTTGGATGAATTTAGAGTCGATCATAATCAGTGATCTATCACAGAAACAAAATACTGAATACCACATGTTCTCACTCATAAGTGGATTCTGAACATTTATCATAGTACTACAAGAAAAGGATGGGCAGTAGCACGATGCTGCCAGAGGAAGGAGGGGGAGGGACATAACATCACTAAGGGTACCTGAACCTAAACTAGTCAGTGTGAAGACCAGTGGGAGGCCCAAACTTCACCTCTATATAGATCACTTATATACCTAATCCTAAATTGTACTCTACGTCTTTAAAAAAAAAAAATTCTCATATATCCACTGAAATTGAATATAAAGAAAATTCTAGATTTTTTTGGCTCAATATGACTACTAAATCTGAAATGTAACAAATTCAGTAATATACTCAAAAGTAAAATATAGTTCTTATACATTACAAAAAATAGGTACAACGTTTTAATGAATGCATTTCAATTGATCACATGTATTATTCTCTGGAGCATTTTAAAATTTTATTTTCTCAGATGTATACCAATTAATTATGTCTCTTCATTGTGAATGCCTCGATTTTGGTGGCATGTCAACATTGCAAAATGTATATAAAACCATGGAGGATTTTTTGTAATATTTTGGAAATTATCAAGGCTAAAGCTTTAAATACAAAATAACCAATAAATTACCAAATAAATTAATCCAAAATATTTATTTATTTACTTTTGAATAAACCCAATTTTATTGAAAAAATGCACATATTGCATTGAAGAAAACCTCCTAGAAGAAATATATGCTAATATTTTACTAGTGATTATGTTTGAATAGGGTGATTATAGTAAATTTTATTAATCTGCATTTTTTTACTTTTTATTTTTATTTGAGGTTACATGAGCAAGTTTGTAATATGGGTATATTATGTGATGGTGATTAAAAAGACAGAAAATTTATCACCTTTTACTCTTTATAGTCGAAATAACATTGTTATAAAAAGAATCAAGATACTCATAAACCAGAGATTATTTGCTAATTCACTAAAACATTTAGATTTTAACTTTTTTATTTTTAAAAAATTAAGTGGTAGCATTTTGAATTGACTTTGTTTATCAAGCTTCTTTTAATAACCTTACTGTAAATTAGTCTTCATTTTTATAGAAAGTACCAAACAAAAGATTGCCTAGATCTTTGAATTTTATCACTATAATGTTAAGTCACTTAACATTTTATATCTGTGATTAATTTCAAATTGAAAAATTCAATTAGATTGAACTAATTTTCAGATTTTAATTTAACTTGAAAATGCATTAAATTTACTTCATGAATTTGTGATTTTGGTCAGTTTCAAATAGTTAAGGAGCTCTACATGAATCACAGATATTTTTAGGGTAGAATGTTGGTTCGTGTGAATAAGTATGTGTGAATAACAGGTTTATTGACATACATCACAACTCAGATAAATCAAAGCAGATAGATAAGTCTACTGCTTATGCAGACTCAAACAGAAAACAAAATACCAATTTATTTTTATTGTAGTCTCATCTGAACCCTAGAAATTATTTTCTTGCAGCTCCCATCTTTTCTTGGTTTCAGGAAAGATAATTATGCAATAGGGCACAAACTATTTAACACAAACAAAGCTTAGAAAGTTTGATTCTCTTTCTTCTCAATTTTTTTAGTTTGATAAGATTGGAACAGTAATACATGGTGGTAGTAGTGTCAGTATAGTTATCGCTTTGTAAGCCTTAATGGACTTAAATATCTAACTCTAATTTTTAGGTAACTTCAGAATATAGGTGAATCTATTATCTCCTTATCTCTAAATTTGGGCCATAGTAGTCAATTCTAGAGAATTAGAACATGATAGCTAAATATGTCTCAGTCTGTCTCTGTGAATTATTTCCACAGATGTTAAATGTTTAATTAATAAATAATATTTAATTTAATTAATTTCTACACTCATATATTCAGTATGCTGAATACATATTGTTTTCTTGGCACTGTGGGAGCCCTAAATATGTGGTTGTGAAAGAACTGGTCCAAGTTTTAGCAAATCTGGAGCTTATGTTCAGTGACTGATTGATAGTGGGATGTCAAGAAGGAGAAATAACTTGCACAAACAAAGAAACATGTCACCTTTCAAAAGTATTCAGTTATCTTGAAATCAATAAAATAATAATAGAATAATAATGTAGAAAGACCAGAGGAAATATTCACATTTGTTGATCAGAAAAAGTTTCTCTAAAGAGTGACATTTGCCTGCAAATAGTTTTTTTAATGAAACTCTGTGAAAGTTTTTCCATCAACTTAGCTGGTAGTTATTGTCCCCAGGAGCTACCAGAGGCCCAGAGAAAAGAGCAGCAGCAAGAGATTCACCTGAAGAAGTCACAAAGAAAGAGATCTGGGGAGCAACCAGGAGAGAGAAGAGGAGAGCATAGCCACTAGTCATGTATCTTAGGGAACAGAGTGAGAATCATTTAAGTTTGGAGCCAAATGCCTCCTTTCCTTCCTATCTTTCTTCCTTCTTTACTTCCTTCCTTCCTGCCTGCCTTCCCTTTTTTTAAATTTTCTTTATTTCATTTTTTTCTTTATTTATCTTAAAAAGCTTTATTTTACATTAGTTTTTGACTTACAGAAAAATTAATGATAATAGAGCTCCCACATACCCCCACTTTCCTCTATTTTTATAACATTATTAGTATGTACATTTGTTATAATTAATGAAGAAATACTGATATATTATTATTACTAAAGTCTTCACTTTATTTAGATTTCCTTATTTTACCTAATGTTCTGTTGCTGTTCCAGGATCCCATACAGGATACTATATTACTTTTAATTCTCAAGTCTCCTTAGGTTCCTCTTGACTGTGATATTGCTTTCTTTCCTTGTTAGTGATCACCTTAACAGTTTTGAGAAGTACTATTCAGGTGTCTTTCAGTCTGTCCTTTAATTGAGATTGATCTACTGTTTTTCTCACTAGACTGAGTGTGGGGTTTGGGGGAAAAAAAGTCTTAAGAGGTAAAGTGCCCTTCCCATCACAAATCAAAGGCGCGTATCATCAACACGATTGGTCCCTGTGAATGCTAATCCTGAGTTCCTGTTTGATGTAGTGATTGTCAGGTTAATATACTCTTCTTTTTTCCATCTTCACTGTTTGGGGAAAACTGGCTAGATATATATTTAGGAAGTAATGTTCCACCTCTTTAAGTATGAAGCTTCCATATGAATTATTTGGGATGCAGATATTGGTTTATTTTTTTCTCCTTTATTTATTTATGTATTAAGTCATTTTTTAATACTTAATTCAACACTACTATATCTTCTTTTTATTAAGTTGTTCCAGCCTTGACCTTTGGAACCTCTTTTATTTGGCCCCTTAATATGCTTTCTTCCTTGAAGAGTTTGGAATTTTTTCAGTAATTTCTTACTTCTGGTGCTATAAGATACTCCAGGCTAATCGTGTATATTTCCTGCTCTATTCTCAGGATCAGCCGTTTCTCCAAAGAGCTCTGGTTCCTTATACTGAATGAGGAGTGGTATTAGAAACCAAGATCTGATTGCTAAAGATAATTGTTGCTAAAAGTGTTTTTGCTTCAAAAGGTCCTCAGCTCACAGAGCAAATAAGTCTGTATGTATATACCTGTACATATGTTTATATGTAACCTCCTATAACTGTATAAACCCATGCTAAACATGGGTTTATATCCATGAGTTCATATCTCCAATTCTAATTCATTATTATGTGGATCATACTTGTTTTCTTCGTTGTTTATCTGTATACCGATCTCTGCAACAGTAAGAAACAAAGTTCCCACCATTCACATATTTACTTACTCAAGTCCAGTATACATATATAATAGTATCAGTATACATATATAATAGATATAGTAACATTGAATTAAGTATTAAAATGACTTAATACATAAATAAATCAGAATTAACACATGTGCCCATGAAAGATAACTTTGTCAGCTAGAATACAGTGACCACCTTTTGCACTTAGACTTACAATTTCTAAGATTTTTCCAGAATTTTTCCCACCACCACCACCTTTAGAGAGATTGTTTCATACATTTGCAATACAGTTAGTTGATTTTTATTTTGTCACATCCTGCATTGATCCTGTCATCCTTCAACTTCTGCATTTTTTTAAAAGATTTTAGACATTAATTTTTGTGATATAAAATTTTGTTTATTTATAAAAAGATAGTAATATATATCCATAATTATAGCGTTATACAGGATAGACTTGCAACTTCAAAAGATCCTCTCTCCTATATTAATTCAACCCTTCCTTCTCTCCCTGAATTCTTGACAACCAAGGATCTCTATGGCTTTGCTTTTCGCAGTAGGTCATATAGTTGAAATCATGAAATTTTTAGCCTTTTCACACTGCCATATTTTACTTAGAAATATATATTTAAGACGCATTCATGTTTTTATGGCTTGATAGCTTGTTTGTTTGTCACTAAATAGTAATCCATTGTATGGATGTACCACATTTTGTTTACCCATTGACCTATTGGAAGACATTTTAGTTATTTCCAGTATTGGGAGAATATAAATAACATTACTATAAACATTTGTGCGCAAGTTTTGTGTGGACCTAAGTTTTCAAATCAGTTGGGATTATATATGTCGGACCATGATTTCTCAAATGTATGTTAAGAACATACTTAATGGTTTAAAAATATTACCAGACTGTCTTCCAAAGTGGCTGTATCGCGTGGATTGCTACCAGGGATTAATGTGAATTTCTGTCACTCTGTATCTTTGCCAGAAATTGATATTAATAGTGTTTTAGATTTTAGCAAATCAAATAGATGTGTAGTAATATCTTATAGCTATTCCAGTTTGTAATTCTGTAATGACAAATGGTACTAAGTATATTTTACATGGGTATTTGTTATCTTTATGTGATCTTTGGTAAAATATCAGTTCAGATACTTTATTTTTAATTAGGTTGTCTGCTTTTTGTTAAGTTTTAAATGTTTTTTTTTCTTTTTTAGATCTAAGTTCTTTATAATATATGTTTTGTAAGTATATTTTCCAGTTATTTATTTGACATTTTATTTTCTGTATTAGTCAGGTTTTCCATAGAAAAAGAACCAAAGGATATATTGATATCTATATCTATTCATTTGTCTATTTAGATATATAAATATAGCAATAAATAGAGAAAATATTATAAGAAATTTTCTCACCCTATTGCTTTCCCACTTTAAGGAGAGCAATCTGCTTTACTAAGCTTACCAATTGAAATGTGAATCCTAGCCAGGCATTGTAATGTGATAAGGTATGCCTGTAGATCTAGCTACATGGAAGGCTGAGGCAGAAGGATCACCTGATCCCAGCTGGTCAAGGTTGTGGTGACCGTGAGCGTGCCACTGCACTCCAGTCTGGGCAACACAGTGAGACACCAACTCAAAAAAAAATAAAAATAAAAATAAAAAACCTTATCCAGAAACACTCTCACACACACACATCCAAAATAATGTTTAACCAAATATCTTGGCACCTTGTGGCCTATTGCAGTTGATACATAAAATTGACTACCACAGATTTTTAGCCATGTCTTTTGAAAAGAGGTTTTTAATTTTAGTAAGAAGGACTCCAGAAGCAAAGCTAGATTAAAAAAGCACTGTAAAAGAAATAATGAAAACAATATCAATGGAAGAGAATAGGCAACCCAGAAATAGACTTATGCAAATGTAGTAACTGATCTTTGAGAAAGGAATTAAAGTAATTCAAAGGAGAAATGAATCTTTTCAGTTGTGGTGCTCGAGCAATTGCCTATCCTTATGTAAAAAAAGTGAACCTAGATATAGACTTTAAATTTATCGAAAACATTAAATCAAAATGAATCATTTACCTAAGTGTAAAATGCAAAAACTTTTAGAATAAGACCAAGGATTGATTCTATGAGACCTTAGATTTGGTGATTTTTAAAAATGATGGATGGATAGATAGATAGGTAGATGAAGATATAAGCATGATTCATGAGAGAAAAAATGATAAGTTAGGCTATCCAATTTTAAAACTCCTCTTTTTTTAAAAGAGACAACTCGCTAACTCACTGATTTGGAAAATAAACAACGATTTTAATAATTGGTTGCTGTCGAAATATAATCCTGTGTCACTTTATATGAACAATTAAAGTTTGTTCTCTCAAAAAACAAATAAAAAGACAGAAATAAAAAAAGAGAAGAAAAAAAAGAAAAGATATAATGGTGCTTGTTTGTTTGAAGCCAGAATTGGTCACTTGCTTATTGATAAACTGTCTTTATCCTGACATTAATTACTCAAATGTAATTAATGAAATAATTTCATTATCTAACACATATTAAAAAGTCATCTAATTCTATGTAGAGATTATTTGGAACAAAGAATGCAGCTTTGTTCTTTGTCTGAGAGAATATTCTATTTGCACAGAGTGCAGGATAGTACAACGAAAATGAAATGTGGGGTCTGACAGTATTTAAGTAAAAAATGCAGTACAGTGCTGCTGTTTAATAGCTATGTGATATTAATGTACTTAACCTTCCTGAGTCCTAGCTTTCTAGTCTGTAAATTTTTGGTGACATACAGTTGATATATTTATTCTAAGGATTAATGATGATAACAGAAGCAACAAGAATACAGAAGGGTCTTCTGTCTGTCTTGAAAGGTTATTTCTTGCTATAATGTAGGCAATTCAGTCCCATTGTCTTTTTTGCCTTTTGCATTCTGGTGCCAGCTGGTACTTCATTTGTGTAGCAGCCACTAGCAAGTAGTATTGTGATTTTTTTTTTTTTTGAGTTGGAGTCTCACTCTGTCGCCCAGACTGGAATGTAGTGACCACCGCAGCCTCAACCTGCTGGGCTCCAGCGATCCTTCCGCCTCAGACTTCCAAGTAGCTGGAACTACAGGCGCGTACTACCACACCCGGCTAATTTTTTTTTTTTTTATTGTAGAGATGAGGTCTCACCAAGTTGCCCAGGCGGGTCTCGAACCCGTGGTCTCAGGCAATCCACTCACCTCAGAGTACGGTGATTCTCATCAGGAATCCGCGTTGGTCCTTCTGTTTACTTACACTCAACATTACCAATGCCTCTCTTAAGTTACAATGTTTCTCTGCTGTACATCCCAGATCCCAAATGCCAGCCTTAGTTGGAGTTCACATGATTGGTTAACTGGTAGATTAAGTAGATTTGAGAAGATAAGTGAAGTCTATGAAGAAAAAGTTGCTATGCTACCTTTGTAAAGTTCCTCCGTCTGGTTTCACATGTAATTCTTTCTTTAGGAAAGGTCTTCACTCTTCTCTGCAGAGGTGTTTTTCTATCTAGATCTTTCCCAATGTTGTGCAAAAGAGAAGGTTCTCCTTTTATTGGTCTTGGCTTTATGAAAAAACTGTGTATGAATTTCAATTTTTTTCACCGAACTAAAATGTGTACTAACCTGTTATAATCATGTCTGAGCAAGATCTAGTTTGAGTCAATAAGAAGGATAACATATTGGCTTGAAAAGAGCTCCTATCAGAGCAAAATCAATGCTGCTAAAGTTGAAGCAAGAACAAACATCAAATCTATGGTGAAGCTTGGATAGAAGAATGGTGAAATCACTAATGCTTTATAAAAAGTTCATGCAAACAAGTTCCCAAAGAAATCGTCACTTTACAGATGAATACCTCAGTTTAAGAAATGATAAAATGATTTTGAAGATGAAGCCTGTAGTGACAGATCATCTGCACTATTTTATCAGAAAAAAAAATCTTGTTTGTGTCTTAGCTGAAGATAACTGCTGAATAACAGTAAAAATAATAGCTAACACGAAAGATATTTCAATAGGTCTAGCTTATGAAATTATAAAGAAAAAATTAAAGTTGAGCAAACTTTACATTCAATTGATACCAAAACATATGTGCCCAAATTAGCTGCAGACAACAGCAGAGCTTTCAATGGAAATTTTAAACCAGTAGAATCAAAATCTTGAAGCTTTGTTTTTGTTGTTGTTGTTAACAACTGCTTATTATGAGAGTGCTTTGAGAAAGTTTTAGCAGAAAAACTGTCAGGAAACTTTCACCAGAGAGTTTCTTCTTCACCATAACAATGTTCCTGTTCATTCCTCTCATCACACAAGGGCAATTTAGCAAGAGTTTTGATGAGAAATAATTAGGCATCCACTTTACAGTCTAGATTTGTCTCCTCAGACTTCTTTTGAATCCCCAATCTTAACAAAATATTTAAAAGACATCCATTTTTCTTTATTTAATGATGTAAAGCAGACTGCATTGATGTAGTAAAATTCCCAAGACCCTCAGTTCTTTTTTTTTTTTTTTTTTGAGTCGGAGTCTCACTCTGTCGCCCAGACTGGAGTGCAGTGGCCGCTCCCGGCCACCGCAGCCTCAACCTGCTGGGCTCCGGCGATCCTTCCGCCTCAGCCTTCCGAGTAGCCGGAATCACAGGCATGCGCTACCACGCCCGGTTGATTTTTGATTTATTGTAGAGATGAGGTCTCACTGCCCAGGCGGGTCTCGAACCCACGGACTCAGGCAATCCACTCACCTCAGCCTCCCAAAGGCGCGGGATTACAGGCTGAGCCACCAAGCGTGGCTGACCCTCAGTTCTTTAGGAATGAACTAAATGACCCATTACAAAGTACATTACCCATTACAAAGTGTCTGTCCTTGATGGCATTTATGCCGAAAAATAAAATTTATAATATATATATAAAACTTTATATATATAAAACACTATCTATAACTATTATATATAGTTACTTTTTAATTCCATTCTTACACAAACTATTTGAAGTCTTCCACAGAGAAAAGAACAATTTCCAATTTATTCTGACAAACCAGTGTTTCCCTGGTCCCCAAAATGTACACACCAATCTTCATGACACTATAATATTGTCAAAAATAAATACCACAAATCTTTAAAATGTTATAAAATCAAATTCAGCAATGTATAAGAATAATAACATAAAGATTAACTAAAGTTTAACCTTATCATTCTTACACAACATTGTATTAGAGATCCTTGCCAGTGAACATATCAAGAAAAATAAAATAGATGTCATACACATTGGGAATAAAATAGAGTTCGAATTTTGTCCATATTGTGACCAGCTGCATTATCTATATCACTAATGGTGAGGGTTGAGTTGGGATTTTATAAAAGTTTACACATCACTCCAAATTTCTTTAATTTTCCTCAGGAAATTTTTGACATCTTCCGTGAAAATATCCGCAGGTCTCGAACCCGCGGGCTCAGGCAATCCACTCACCTCAGCCTCCCAAAGGCGCGGGATTACAGGCTGAGCCACCGAGCCCGGCTTAATGCAATCTTTATCAAAATCTTAATAGAGTTTTTTGAAGACTGTTAAATGTAACTCTAAAATTTATTTGGTAAAACAAATAAACTGAAAGAGTCAAAATAATATTGACAAAGAATAAAATTGAAGACCTGATTTCAAGATTTATTATAAAGCTACAATAATCATGACTGTGTATTACTACTGCATGTGCCTATAAAGAAGAATGAAACTGAACAGAGCATCCAGACATAGACCTTTTCAAATGTGGTTATTTGATTTTCAACAAAGAGAGCATAGTGAATTCTTATTCCAGAGCTTTTAAAAATACTATTGTATCAAGACACCTGTGGATAGATACCCATAGATTAAACAACTCAAAAACTTGATTACTTTAGATCCTTTCCAGATTCCTCAGGGTTTGAAGAATCAACAGCTTGGTATACCTGTAATCACACACAGATTCATGAGTTTTGTCTCCATTGGACTGAATTTACTTGCAAGTGGCTAGACTAAGTGCTATTGGGAAGACTATTAGCATTAAAGCTAGGGAAAAACTAAAATTGCTGTTTTGTCCAGTTGAACTTTTTGAATGTCACTTCTTGTAAAATTCCAATTCAGCACTTGACAACTATTAGTACTGCAGTCAGTGCACAGACCAAATTCCAACTCTACTAATGTGCAATCAACAAGGCAAAGACTGAAGGCCTCACTTTCTAGAGATCTAAGTAGTTTCTAAATACCTAAAATAGGTTTCTAAAGACCAAAATAGTTGTGCTATCAACATTAACTTTTTATTGTAAGATCACCTCTTTACTACTTCTATCTCAATGTGATTATGAAACGCACAGTCATTTTGTACTATGGGCAAAAGAATTTCAGCTAAGTGTGATAGGATCTTCAGAATGCTGCAATTAAAAGCACTTTTGGGGCCAGGCGTGGTGGCTCACACCTATAATCCCAGCACTTAGAAGGTCGAGGTGAGAGAATTGTCTGAGACTTCAGGTTTGAGATCAGCCTGGGCAAGACCTCATCTCTAAAATAATTTTTTAAAAAATAGCTGGGCATGGTTATGTGTGCCTGTAGTTCCAGCTACTTGGAAAACTGAGGTGGAAGGACTACCTGAGCCTTGCCCATTGAGACTGCAGCGGCCGTGAGCGTACAACTGACTCCAGCCTGGGTGACAGAATGAGACTCCAACTAAAAAATAAAAATTTTAAAAACCCCACTTTTTCATCACTTTGCTGTATCGTGTTGCTCTTACTGGCCAGATCCTAAATTATGTAAGATAAATGCTAGCGGACAGCAAAGTAAACTTTAGTTACTGTCTACTCAGTACATTGCCAGTTGTTCAAATTAAATTTTCCCATGCAGAATATTATTCAATTACCTAAACTATTCACCTTTTTCTATTTTCCCACCACATCTAAGTGCTTTAGCTCTTCTCCTCTACCTATCAAAATATAACTGTTGTTGAAGCAGCTCAACAAATTGTGAGTTGAAAGCTTAAGCTTAATTCTGATGTTCCTGCTGTATAATATGATTGCCAAGCATGAAACAATCACAACAATAATTTTTTTAAAAGTTTGCTAACTCCATTTTTGATTGGCACGGATAACTGATGTTTCTCTGAGGATTGAGATTTTTATTAAAGTGGAATGATTGTAGTATCATATGAGATTAGTCCTAAATTCTGAGTAGCAATTAAATGCTGAAATTTATATTTTATTGATCTGCCAATAGACGACTTATTCACTCCCTACATGTGGGAAATCTAATGTGTGGATTATGTGCAATTATATTTTATTCCATGTTTGCATTATTAATGAGGCTATAGATATTTTTGCTTTTTCTCTGAACTCTTATAAGCTGTCTTCCTCTACTATTTTTAATTATTCTCAGGGAATGCAAACTAATTTGAATATTAGCTAGAGCAAAACATAATTAAGAATGTAAATCTGAAGAAAAGCAAAAACTAATGGAATCCCAAATCAAATATGAATGACTTTTGGATTATCTCACTACTGCTTCTTTTTATCTCAAGAACTAACTATATACTAAAAAGATTATGTTCATGAAAGTATCCTTAGGTGAATAAACACTAGCTAGGTTAAAAAAAAATCAAAAAACACCAGTTATAAATTGAGATCTGACAAACTGAGGGCAACACAGAAAAATAATATATTTGCTTATTGTAGGTTTGATATATTCTAGGCATAAAAAAGAATTGCTTATTTATGTGGCTTCACAAACTAGAAAAATGATTAAAAATGAGTGTGAACTTTCTCTGGAAGTCTCTAAAATTATAATAGGTATGGAATAACCTACCCCATACTGCTTTAAAATTGGGAGAGATTAAAATAACTTCCCCACTTCCATATAATTTTAAAGTCAAAGAGGAAGAGAATAGAAGTTTTACTAGCTATTTATTAAGTACAAGAAACTTTGTAATACATATTTTATGTGTAGTCATGTGGTGAGTGCATTTTTATTAGTGCTTCTTACAGATAAATGAAATGAGAATAAGAGAAATCAAATAGGTGGTCAAAGATCACACAGACCATAAGTAGTGAGCTTGGACTTCAGTTTACGTTTTCTTTGAAATACAAATTCTGTGATTTTTTTTTTCAATTATGCTAGGAAAAAATAGCAACAGTGAGAATTTTTACATTTTATATAGAGCAAAACTATTGTAGTTCTTAGTTTGCTTTTCTATAGCACATTTTAAGTTGCTCCAAATTTCAGTTCATATTTCCTTTTTAATACCATTTATTGAATTTTCTAACTATTCTTATGGAACAATTAAAAACTGATGTTTCTATTATCCTTCAGAAGTGAAATCATCAGGAAAAAAAACTCTCTTTCATTGAAAATTATCCACAGGGTCTATGGTAGGAGTGTGAATTTTCTGAATTCCCTATATTAGCAGTGTAGACAAATATACCTTTGACCACACTAAGCACACAGGAGATTTTAAATATGCATTTGCCAAATCGAGTTATCTTTCTAGATCCTCTGAATGAAATACTTATTCACCCTAGTATAGCTGCATTTCCATTTCTCCTTAAATAGTAAGAATATGCATATAATTCACTTTGAGTATTTGACCACACTTTTTGACCTCTGGAAAAAATTCATTAGACTTAAAGTTTAAAAAAATCTGTAATGTTTGTTCTAGCTCTGAGAAGAATATTGCTGGTAATTTGATGGGTATTGCATTAAATCTGTAGATTGCCTTAGGTAAGATGGTCATCTTCACAATGTTGATTCTTCCAATCCATAAGCATGGGATATTTTTCCACTTGTTTGTATCATCTTTGATTTTTTTGAGGAGAGTTTTGTAGTTTTCATTGTAAAAGTCTTTCACGTCCCTGGTTAGGAAGATGCTAAGGTATTTCTTTCTTTTTTCTTTTTTCTTTTTTTTTTTTTGTGAATGGAATTGTGCTTTTTATTTGGGGGTTCTGTTTGTTTGTTATTGGTGTAAAGAAATGCGATTGTCTTTTGCACATTTATTTTATACCCAGAGACTTTGCCAAAGTTCTTTATCAGTGCAAGGAGGCTTTTGACAGATTCTCTTGGGTTTTCAATGTACACGATCATGTCATCTGCGTTTATCGCAGCATTGTTCACAATAGTAAGAACCTGGAACCAACCATGCTGCCCATCAAAATAGGACTGGATTTTTTAAATGTGGTACATATACACAATGGAATACTACGCAGCCATAAAATAGAACAAAATCATGAATTTCACAGCAACCTGGATGGAACTAGATTCTATAATGCTGAGTGATCTTTCACAGCAACAAAGATCTGAGTATCACATATTCTCACTCATAAGTGGACCTTGAACATCTATTGTAATACTATTAGAAAAGGATCAACAGTGGTGGGAGTCTATGGGTGGGGGATAGGGAGGGCAAGGATGGTGAGATTAATGGTAGTCAATATCTGTCTGGGGACGGGGGACACTCCTTATCAACAAGGGCCCCTGAATGATGCATATTTGTGTACCTAACCCTCAACTGTACCCCACAATTTTAAAATAAAAAATATGTTTAAAAAATACATAAATAAATAAACCAGCATGGAACCGGAAAAAAAAAATTAAGTGTACAGTGAGAATTTTTCTTAAAACAAACAGTGTAAAGTAGTATTTAAAATAAATTAATTTAGCCGGGCTCGGTGGCTCAGCCTGTAATCCCACGCCTTTGGGAGGCTGAGATGAGTGGATTGCCTGAGCCCGCGGGTTCAAGACCCGCCTAGGCAGTGAGACCTCATCTCTACAATAAATCAAAAAAAAAATCAGCTGGGTGTGGTAGCGTATGCCTGTTAATTCCGGCTACTCAGAAGGCTAAGGCGGAAGGATCACAGGAGCCCAGCAGGTCGAGGCTGTGGTGACTGGGAGCGGCCACTGCACTCCAGTCTGGGTGACAGAGTGAGACTCCAACATACACACACAAAATTAATTAATTAATTTGAAATGTAAAAAAAAAAAAAAACCCAAAAAACTGAAGACCACGTGATCAACTCTTATTTTGGAGAAAAACTTAAAAGAGTTGTGTAAAGCAATCCCACATCTGGAATCCAGATCTCATGACCTCATATCATTGTATCTCCTGTATTTTATTGACATTTATTTCCCCAAGTAGTTTATTATTCGCTGACTAAACTACCATTTTTTAACATTTAAGAATCTTTTTGAGAAACTTGGTTATTATCAAAAAAACATGTTTACAACATGTTCAAAATACCACCAAACTGTGTATACTGCTATAATAGTAAAAAAACGACTAGGCAGAGCTTTATTGCCACTTTACAAAACAGCAAAACAACCAAAATCAACAAACTCTAAAACCATGTCATATAGTGTATGGACTAATGAAATGATTCTCATTATTTCTCTTTGACAGCTTTTGTGGGAGTATTCTAATGTTTCACCTTGTCTGTATTTTACACTGGCAAGATAAGTTCAAAGACATCTTACAATTAATGTATATAAGAAACTTGCCTACATTGTAAGCAACAGAGAGGCTTATCAGAGAAATGCCAGTTTCAATAAAAATCCTATCTAATCGTGTACCACAGATTTCTGTAAAAAGTTATCACACTAGAAATAAAAGAAACTTCAAAACTAATCAAAGTACATGTGTAGTATATACAATTTACTGACAGTAAATATTTGAGTTTTTTAATATCAAGGGAAAAGAGTATAAATAGTATGATTTGTGGTAAATGTCAACAACATTATTCTGATAAATGCCATTGTAATAATCAGATGGAAATTGTTCGAAGTACTGCACAGTATATAATCAGTTTTGAAAAACTGATCAAAAGTGTAAATTTCATGACTATTCTGTGAAGGCACTTATCAAAAACTTTAATGAGAAGAAGAAATGTAGTAAGGGATAGCAATTTATGGTAAAAACATTCCGCTCAACATCAATATTGGTGTATAGACTATGAACTGAATCCTCTTTTGAAAGAGAAATTATAATTTTAAATATATGAAACCCACAAATGAAGTTTTTTAAAATTACATTTTCCAGTTATGAGAAAACAAACACAAAAATATGTTTCCTAAAATTACAGTACAGGCACTGATTATGAGAACCAATAAAATTTTGTAAGTTGACTATCAGCAAAAATAATTAGTAAAGGAGTTCCATTATTCTTCCTTTTCAAAATTGTATGTATTTATTTACTTATTTATACATACTATGGTAGAAACAACATGGACTAGATAAACATAAGAAACCACAAATATATAAGAATACTTTCAAAATTAGATTTTTAGAAGATAATAATGTACATGAAGCCGGGCTCGGTGGCTCAGCCTGTAATCCGGCTCCTTTGGGAGGCTGAGGTGAGTGGATTGCCTGAGCCCGCGGGTTCGAGACCCGCCTGGGCAGGCAAGACCTCATCTCTACAATAAATCAAAAAATCAGCTGGGCATGGTAGCGCACGCCTGTAATTCCGGCTACTCGGAAGGCTGAGGCGGAAGGATCGCCGGATCCCAGCAGGTCGAGGCTGCGGTGGCCGGGAGCGGCCACTGCACTCCAGGCTGGGCGACAGAGTGAGACTCCAACTCAAAATAATAATAATAATAATAATAATAATAATGTACATGAGATAATTAAAATATATGCAACATATCATTCTATTATTTTTCTAAGTCAGAGCTTCTTGAACAGGTGAGATAATGACCCCTTAGCCCTCAAGGAAATTATGGCTCTATTCGTTTATCCTTTTGTGCCATGTAAATATCATGTTCTTTATGATATTGCAAATGGTCAAAATGATTGTCTGGAAAACAAATGGTATTGAGAATCTAAAAGGGGAAGCATCACTATGAATTTCAGAGAAGATAAAAGGCGGTTGGCAGGACACTTACAATATTCAGGAGAAATATCCTGCTCTCTTTCAAGTTTAGACTGTTTACCTCAGAAGAGACATAGCTGGCTGACATCCTGTCTTTCCTCTCAAGCTATACTGTCTGGCTGCCTGTGTATATTTGGGGATAAACAAGTGGGTAAAGATGATAGTGTGAGAGGGAGCCAAGGTGAATTTTAGAGCACTTGCAATTGATTCATCAATTCAAGAGTCCTACAGGATTCAAGGTCAGTCTAACTCTGAGGCAGAAAACCCAGATCAATTTTGCAGTGACTGAATGCTTGCCACAGTCAAAGCATATCCAAACTCACCTGGGAAAATCTGTTAGATCGGTGAGTTTAGTTTATGAATCAAACATGACTTATCTGTCCTTTAATGGAATACAAAATAATATTTTTAGAATCCCCTAAAGTGACAAAATATGGTTTAAGGCACTCAAAATGAAGGTCCTCATTAGTAACTATTCAAAAATGGAAACCAACAAGAGACTACTGGCTTTTTAATACACAGGATTTTGTAACCTCATATTATACCCTTTGTGGAAACTCTAATTTTACTACTTTTATAAAAATAGTCAGTCAATGTATTTCAAGAAAATCTTTTAAGAAATTTCCATTTTTCAATTTTAGAAGTTTCAGATGCTCTAACCACATTTATTTTAATAATGAGAAATCTTTATAGGCAAAAGTTGTACTTTTTTCATTACCTGGAAATCATAGCTAGCTCATCTTGCGATTACCTTTACAATATAATGAGTTCTTTTTTTCCCTAACAAACGTTTATCTATTTATTCATGAATAAATCAAATTCCTAAAAATGTTTTCAGAAAAAAAAAGCTTTAGTGTCTTTTATTTTAATAAAATTGATAAAGCAATGAAATGATTTTTTTTAAAGTAAGCTTAAGCAATATAAAATGTATTATCATACTATCTGATGTGCAAAGTGCCTATACATGTTTTGCAGGCATCTTTTTTATATTTAAAATGCTTTTATTTATCTGAGGCCACTATTCAATTGGCTGACAGGGGATAATTTGTTTTGCTCAGTGAATTCCTTATTGTTGTACAAGAAAAGTTCTCTCATCTTTCATTCAACAATTCGTCTTCTTGAAGTGATTTATTTTACTATTTCCAGACATGTTTTATTACCTAAAGACTTGACGTGTGCTTTTTTCTTTCTTTCTGTAAATTGAGTCCAAACTAGCATATAAATTATAACAAGTTATAAACTGACTACATTTTACATTATTACAGACAATCCTGTTGTCTTGTTTTGAAAAAAATTATAAACATATCTGTATGTTGTTAATGAAATTGACAGGATATTAAGATATAGCTATATGTAAATTATTTAAGACTATGTTTTCTAAATAAAATAAAATTGTATCACATAATCAATGCTGAATTAGTATTTGGGGGTGTCAAAAATTGTATTGCTATGTCATGAAGCTATAACTTCATTCTAATAAGTAGATTTTCAAGGTGCAAGTGGCATTTATGTGCATGAGAGAGAGGAGAGGGAGAGAGAGAAGAGAGAGAGAGAGAAAGAGAGAAAGAGAGAGAGACAGAGACAGAGAGACATGGAAAGAGTGAAAGATAAACATTGCATCATATTTTGTATGACAGTGGTATTGTACTTATTTTGATAGAGTATATACTCTATCAAATGATATTCAATAACTTTGATTAATGAGATCAAAAAATGACCTGGGATCCAGGGAATATAATTTCTAGGATTCTTCACTATCAATGTGGCATTAGTTAAGCTGTGTTTCCCAATTTTATTCATTGTAAAATGACCCATTGCACTCTGAAATTCTAAAATTGCCTGTAATAAAAATTTGGTTCTATATTTGTGAGTTTATTTTGGAGATCTTTCATTTTACATACACATTCAACATATATCGGTTTGTTAAACAGTTTGAAGTATAGGAAACTTTTTTAGTTACTATAGTTTGAATTATGTTTCTTATATTCGCCTGCTTACAAGTTCAAAATCAGGTTGTGTTTTGAAAAGCAAAAATTATGTATTGAAGGATTACATTAGAGAGAGTCTCTTGCTTTTGCACATAGTTTGATCCACTATGCTTATAAGAATCTCCTTTGGAAAGATATTCTATATAATGTGGGTATACTTTTGAAATATTATAGGGAACTTGTAGAATACATCTTGAAAAAAAGTTTGATAACAGTAATCATGTGGAAAAGTTCCTGTCATTTACCCAACAATTTCATTGAGAAAAGAGACACATTGGTTGCCCTTTGTTAGAAATGTAACTGCTCATTTTTTACCCTAGTCTCTAATGTTTCCTTCTCAAAAAATTGGATCAGTTTTTTTTTTCAAACATGATTTATAAGCCATTTATGCCAGTTCCTATCCAAGGAGTTTCCAGATGGAGAATCACATCATGAAGCTGAATGCCATTTTCCCAAACTCTACCAAGCAAAAGGAACAGTTGTGAAGGCCATGACTGTATAAATGATTGCTGAAACTGTGAAAGTAGGCAAAATCAAATAGAGAAAGAAAGGGAGACAGAGAAAGCAGCAAGGGTACATCAACTGCGGAGAAGAATTCTTGTTGGAAAAGGAAGAAGAAGAGAGCATGGTATCTTGGAAGAAAAGTAAAGGAAACTTTTGGTAATCAATAATTGGTCCATAGTGTCACATCCTGTGGATTTCCATTAGGATGAGGGCTGAGTCATTCACACTGGGATTAGGTAATGTAGAGGGTTGAGTCCTTGATGAAGGTGGATTGAGTATACTGGGAAGGAGATAAATGAAAAGTATTCTTCATTGATGAATGAACCTGAATATAAGCAAGTAAAGTAGTAAGTTAGCTTTGTAAGGATGTACAGCTATAAGAATGTATAGCTATATCATGGTAACTAAAAGAAATATATATATATATATATATAAATATATATATGGAAAATATACATGAGAAAATATTACTTTATTTTGTTTAGAAAGATGTACTACAATAGAAAACTTGTGAATAGATTAAATGGTCAATAAATAAGGAGAGAGGTTCAAGATATATAAGCACAGAGGAGACATTTGAGTCAAAAAGAAAAAAAGCACTACAGAAGGTGGGGGCCATAAATATGGAACAAAGAACGTGAGGACAGGTGCCTATATAGAAGAATCAACACTCATGTATGAGCATGGGAAAGTAAGAGACTTCACCCTTAATAGATTTCCTTTATATAGTAAAATAAGCTTTCTCAAGATTAGCCTCCCTTTATACTTAATGATTATGTATTTTCAATGTTAATATATTAAGTTATCATTCAAGTACAAAAAGTCATGGTTTACTTCTTCTTCCTTAACAATATCTAGAGACTTCGATAAGTGTTCATTTACTAGCATGTTCCATAGTCTAGATATTAATAAATTAGTGTCCATCACAGAAGTATACACCATGTAAACTTCTAACTAGAGAACATCTCTTAAACTGATACACTATTAATGTTTTATTTTACAAATAATATTATCCTACTGAAATATTATTGGAACTTCTTATAAAAAGCCTTTTGAAGTTCATCCAGATCCACTGCTAGAGTTGCAATGTAAAGAATATTTTTGTGGTTGTGCAATGAAGCACCATTTCTCATGACCTGGGAACCATAGGAGCTTTCCCCTCATTCTAATTTGTCACAAGATTATTTTCTTTCTAATGGATACAAAAGATGGATTTCAGAGATTAAGTTTATGTATAAAAATAGCTCTAATTGGGTATATCAAGGAACAATGGTAATAGTTACCCAGCTGCAGGCGAGAGAGTATTTATTGCTCTTATTTCCTACATGCAGATATTAATGAAAGAATATAAGAATATTCTAAAACTTGAGACATATTCTGTAACATTTTCACACTCTTTTAAAGGAATGCATTAAAATACTTTTTTGAACTATAGAATCATCTCATCTTTGAACTAGTTATATATATGATAAGTATATATAATTTTCTAATACCATATAGATTGAGAATGAGAGACAGACAGAGGGAGAGGGGAAGAAAGAGAGAATTTTATAGGATTTTTTTACTTTTCAAATTTTTAGTTGGTAAATAAGTATTAAGAATACTTTTATCTATTTCTACTCAATGAAACTCTTCAACAGTACTAGTCAACTTTAATCACGATGTAAATTTTTAGAGCATTTGAAAACATATTCTTCTCTTTCATTATTTATTATGTTTAAGTATTTACTAACTTAACATACTCAACAATGCATAATAAAGAGAACAAAATAAATAAAATATTCATTTCAATACATTACTGATGTCATAATTGCCGTTAATTTACCTGGAAGAAAGTGACCTGCATCTCACTTTTTTTCTAAAATGTATCATTTTTTAAAAACCATTCAAAGTTTTGTGCGTGCATGCTTTGTATTTCTAAAGCATTCAGACACTCTGGAAAGGAGTCTCACTCCTATTTCCAAGGTGAGAACCATACTAGTTATTTGTGCATTTGTAATAAGACTATAGAACTTAAACACATGTTTAGGAAAAGGAAAACTGAAATTCTATGCTTATTTAGATAACTAGAGCTTGGTCTAGGTCATAAAAGAAGTAAAGAAAAATTCCCAACAGCATGAAAAGGGACTGGAACCTGAGGCAAACAAATAGGCAACCATGTATGTACCTAAACCTGAATTACAACCCCACATTAAAAAAAAAATAGATACTAAAATAGTACCTTTCTTAAGAAATGCATGATGCATTTCTAGAAAGAGTGGCATCTAAATTTTGATTTATAGCTATGTCTAACACTTTGTGATATTTACATTTTGCTATTTCCTAACCTTTAGAAAGATCTGCTGCATAGAACCACCTGATGGGATAAGATAAATTGGTAAGAATGAAAGAATAGTAACAAAATCTAGCAAAGGACAATACTGTATGAGCAAGCTAAAGCAGAAAAGAAGACAGCCATGCAGACTGACTCATCAATAAAAATGGTAGAAACCACTTTTCTTACATATAACAGAGGAAGGTGACCTTTGAGGTGGAAGACATATTTTTGGAATGCTACATGAAATTTGTTAGAAAATACTAATAATGTCCAATTTGTTTCATTGCCAGAGAAGTCTGATATGCAATTGCGACACCAGGACAGGAAACAAATTCCTTGTAACCTTTTCTATATCGCTAATGTCTTCTAACTTTAAAAATATTATAAATATTATGCAAATATTTAAATTAGTCAATTGTAAGCAAACCACAATAAAAATGTGATTACAGTTATAAAGCATTAACAGTGTAAAAAGGTAGGCAAGTGAGAAGGTGTAAGCATTGTCCTTTTCAAAAAAGAGGGATAAGCTTTGGTACAGGTTGAAGAAGGCAAAGGACTTATAAGAATTTGCTTCTCGGGCAAGAACAATCTGTTTTAGTGATAATTAAGACATAAGAGAGGGTAAATTTTGAGCCTTTTCTGGCTATTATTAATCTGTGGTTGCTAACATTTTGCTTGGATTCAAAGAAACATCCAATTAGTAATAGTAAACAAAAAAATTTCTTCCTAGCATAAATATGTAAGGCATATTGAGGCAGGAAAGATTCTGAGAGGCATTACAACATTCTTATACGTTTCACTACAAAACCGGTAAGTCAAATTTTTTTTTTTTTTTAGTTATTTACCAAACATTGGAGAAGCATCAGTGAATAAGTCATATTTCATTCTAGCCTTCATGTACTTTATTTATATTCTAAAGGAGCAGAAAAACAATAAAAATGCCTGTTGCTCTTTCGTTATTATGACTACCCAACCAATTACCCCAAAACTGAGTGACTTAAAACAATAACAAACTTCCATCTGCCATTTGTGCAGGGCTGAAGTAGTACAAAGGTTAGGGGCTAAAATCACCTGATGGCTCATTCATTTGCATGTCTAACATTTGATGCTGGGACACTGGCTGTCAACTGAAACTTTCCTGAATTGTTAAGTGGAAGAACTAACCATGACCTTTCTGTGGCCTGGTCTTCTCAGAACATAGTGTGTAGTTTTCAAGCACCAGCAGCCGGAGAAAGAGAAAGAGACAGAGACAGGGACAGAAACAAAGAAATAAAGACAAGTAGAGAAAGAAAGAGAATAAATAATAAAGATAGAGGTGAGAGAGAGAGAGAGAGCTCTGTACTGTTATTATTTTTTACCTAACCTTGGATGCAACAAAATATCATTTTGTCAGCACATTATTAGGAAAGGCGTAGAAATAATATACTCAACAACTTCATGTAGGATGACAACTAACTAAAAGAGAATTTGTGAACTGAAATAAGACTGTGGTCATTTTTGGAATATGCAATCTACCATAGTCTGTTATTTCAGCTTCTTGTTTAATAAATAAAAGCTTAAGCACAGTATTCATAGAAAAATGTATTTATGTAAACTCTTTATATTAGACTTCTTTGTGTCATTTTAGAGTTTTGCTATTATTATTACTATATTTTATATTGAGTTGTACACTAAAATCCACTAGCTTTTTACCCCTGCTACAGCCTAATAATTTGAGTGTAACATTCAGAAGTTAGGATTTTAAAAATTTGAATGAAAAGGACTATAGGAAGCATATTGGCTCAGAATTCTTCATGGGAAATGCTCATTTGAAAGAAACAGTACTTTATCAAGTGGATTTTTGGTAAGCTTATGTTTCACATTAACTTGCTTAGGAAAAAAAATCTCACAAATGAACTAAGTTCAGTTCAATAAAATTATCAGTTCATTTTATTTTATGGTCATTTATTTTGAAACAATTTGCTACCTTGGTGTAATATAATAAAGATTTATCACAAGTAAGAATTTTATGCCATATAGTATTGACAACACATTATGTTCCATGGTAGAAATTGTGTATTCCTTAAAAAGTTAAAGACAGCTCCAAGTGAAGAACACAATAAAATGACATAATTTTAAACAAAATTATTTTAAATATTGTATTAGAAAAATGTCATTTTTTCTAATGTCGGAATAAAGGTAAAAGTACAGTAAAATAAAAAGGGTCATTTCTAAAATGATTACCCTAGTCAAAATGACATCATCAAGACTACACTTCATCATTTTTTTAAAGGTTAGTGTGCAAAAGGTTATCTCTGTTCTTTGAAAATGTGAAATAAGGTTTCTGAGCAATATGGCAATGGAACAGGTCAGACTGTGAGAGTCTCTGCAAAAGTGAGTGTCCATAAAGACTCTCTGCATGAGTGGGTGTGTGCTGCTGGGTGAGTGAAAGTCTGTCTGAGGGAAGACTCGGGTTCAAGCACCCAGGGCTTTCCTCTGGAGGTGACTGCAACCCACCACCACCCTGAGATTGGAGACTCAGATGCACAATATTATCTGCCATTCTCAGGGATCTCTTGAGGGGAGGCAGCAGAGAACAACCATCCCTCACCACCTGGTACCTGCTGCCTGCCATTACCAACAGTAGCAGACCAGGCACAAGCAGGAGGATCCATGGGGAAGGCAAGTCATGGAAAACTGGAATAAAGTTCCAGTGCCAGTGATGAGATGCTGATGGGTGTCATCTCCTCAGTCTCAGCCTGGCAAAGACCTGCATTGGCCAGCCCAACTCCACCCAGCCTCTATCTTGTGACCCAGAGGCTATCTTCTTATCAGACTGGGAGAGACAGATACCCCTCCCACATGCTGGAACAACAATAGACATGTCAGATCTGAGTGGGAGACTTGACAGCAGCAGCAGCAAGTAGTTTGAGTTAGGATCTGATCCGGCCTCCTCCCATAGTAGTCTATGGGGCATCTGACCCAGACTGAAAGCAATCCTATCAGCCTGTGCTGATTGTGGAGGGAAGGGGCTGGAGACCAGAGCTGCTCCCTAAGATGGAGGCCTGAAAGGAAACTAGTCACAGAAAAGGCCAGAGAGCAAGTTTTTTTGTTTGCTTATTTGTTTTAGTTTTAGTTTTAGCTTTTTTTACTTCACTCTTTCAGTTTTTGTTTTTGTTTTTGTTTTTGTACTTGCTTTGTTTCTGTTAGTTTAATGAGTTTTTTTTTTTAAGATTTTCTGTGTATGTATGGGTATTTTTGAGGGAGAGTACACCAACAGGGTAGTATTGTTTGTTTGTACGATTCTCTATATACATATTTTTTGGCTTTTTTCTGTCTTTGTTTGTTTCTCTGTTTATTCATTAGTCAGTATGCCTGTTTTTCCTCTTCTTCTCTTTCTCCAACCCCCTTTCATCTTCCTCTTTCCTTTTTCCATTTTTTCCCTTTTTCTTATCTCATTTTGCTTTCAAGGGGTAAACAGAAAGCTATACCACATGGACAGATTCTAAGGCATTGGGAAGTGGGCTCCAGGAGGCCCACACACCTGTAAGGCAATACTGGGATCTGCAGATAGTTTCTGAATCACAGCTCTCCCTTAATTAAATCTCAAAACTGCAAAAAGCACAGGCACCCATCCCCAGTCTAGCCTCAGAATTAAACAAAACCAGAGGATCTACATAAGAAAGAATAGAAGATTGAGCAAACAGAAATAAAAGGTACCCCCAACACTGAACAACAGAATTAAAGAAGAGGTAAAAGAGGGGGAGGGCAACCTACACAAATGAAGAAAAGCCAAAGGAAGTATACAAGTCTCATACACATCCCTAGGAGGTCAGCAACTGAGAATACAGACTCTGGAACTCAAACAATTAAGAGCCTCCAGAATGGTTTCAAAACATAAACCCAGATATCAAGATATCAATAGAGAGAATAAATAAAAATGAGGAGAAACAAGAGGAAAGAATGAAGAAGTTGATAACTGAGATTACAGAAATAAAGAATACAATGAATGAAATAAACAACACACTGGTAAGTATGGAAAGCAGAATTAACCAAGTAGAAAAATGAATCTTCAGAGATTGAGGACCAAAATATGGAACCAACACAAATGGTTAAAAACATAGAGAAGAAGCTTTAAAAGACAGAACAAAACCTCCAAGAGATGAGTGATTATTTCAAGAGACCAAGCCTAGGATTTTTTTTTTTTTTAAAAGTTCTGCCAAGTTTTATTATAAAGAACAATTTTGCATGATTTACTTTTCACTAGTCTCTTCTGGCATGTTTCTAATTATCTTAGAATCACCTGGATCAATGATAGCCAGTGTACATACTCTGTAGTATTTTTCACACGCTGTGCCCAATTCAATATTATTGCCATTGTAGTGATGAACACCAGTTTTGGCCAACATAGTGTAGTACTCTATTTCAGATTTCTCAAAGCTGGGCAGTTGTTGGCAAGGATGACCAACGTTGCTTTCCCATGTCGTATCGTCTTCAGAGTCTGTTTGTACCCCAGCATGTACTTTCCACTTTTCATAATGAGTTGGAGCCTTGAGTTGATGGACTCTAGGGACGTTTTCATCTTGTATGCGGCCACCATCTTTCTACCTTAGGTGTAGGATGGCCCCCAACCAAAAATAACCACCAAGATGTCTAGGCAGCAAGAAAGGAAGGTTGAACCTAAGATTAGTTGGAATCCCTGAGGCAGATAGAGAGACAGAGACCACCCTGGAACAAACTCCATGAGATTACCCAAGAAAACTTTCCTCATTTCACCAGTGACATGACCATTCAAACACAAGAGATTCAGAGAACCCCCGCAAGACAACAAATGTGAAGACCAACTTCTAGACACATAGTAATTCATCTACACAAAGTAGGTATAAAAGAAAAAAAATCAGCCGGGCTCGGTGGCTCAGTCTGTAATCCCGTGCCTTTGGGAGGCTGAGGTGAGTGAATTGCCTGAGCCCGCGGGTTTGAGACCCACCTGGGCAGCGAGACCTCATCTCTTCACTAAATCAAAAAATCAGCCGGGCGTGGTAGCGTATGCCAGTAATTCCGGCTACTTGAAAGGCTGAAGTGGAAGGATCGCCGGAGCCCAGCTGGTCGAGGCTGCGGTGGCCGGAAGCGGTCACTGTACTCCAGTCTGGGTGACCGAGTGAGACTCCAACTGAAAAAAAAAAATCAAAAGACAGTAAGACAGGAAGTTCAAACTACCTACTGGGGAAGACCCATTGGAATAGCAACAGACTTATCTACAGAAACACTTCAGATTAGGAGAGCTTGGATCCCAGTCTTCAAAGTTCTCAAATATAAACAATTTCAACCAAGAATTATCTACCTAGCTAAGCTAAGTTTTATCAGTGATGGAGAAATAAAATCCTTCCCAGACATTCCATCTCTAAGAGTTTATACTGCCTCCAGACCAGCTCTATAAGAAACACCTAAGAAAGTATTAAACACAGAAGAAAGGGGAAAAAAAGAACCACAACTCCCTTCACAAGAATGCAGGTAAAAGATTGAAAACACACATGAATCCACCCCAAATCAGAAGAAAGACAACAAACAAAGAAACAAACCCTACAATTTTAAATAAATAATAAAAAAGACACTCAAGAAAAAATAGAAAATTACTTTTTGTAAAATAAATAAATAAGTAAAATAAAAACAGCAGCAGCAACAACAAACTCTATAAGAACCTCACAACAGGGATAAACTCTCACATCTCAATAATCAGCCTGAATGAGAATGGACTAAATGTACCACTGGAAAGACATAGAATGGCAAATTAGATAAAATATTATGAGGCTACACTATATTGTCTCCAAGAGACTCATCTCACCAGAAAGGACACTCAAAGTTAGAGGATGGAAAACAAAATTTTGAGTGAACAGAACACAAAAGAAAACAGGAGTCATGATCTAAATATCAGAAAAAATACTCTTTAAGCTACCCAAAATTAAAAAAAGATATGGATGGTCACTACATAATGATAAAGGTTCAATCCATCAACAAGAAATATTCATCCTAAACAAATATTCACTCAACATAGAAGTACCAACTTTCATAAAGCAGCTTCTAGGTAAACTAAAAAAAGATATTGACTTGAACATTTTCATAACTGGAGACTTAAACATGCTACTAACAGCCCTAGAGAGATCATCAAGACAACAAGCCAACGAGAAGATCCAGAACCTCAATGTGACACTTGACCAAATGGGCTTAATTGATACCTATAGAACAAGTCGCCCAACAACTATGGAATATACATTCTACTCATTACCACACGGAATGTACTCTAAGATTGATCACATCCTCAGCCATATATCAAGCATAAAAAAAAATCCATAAGATTAAAATTCTACCATGCACCTTCTAGACCACAGTGGAGTAAAAAAAAATCAGGTAACCCCCTTGAGTTCCCTCCCACTGTGAGAGCTTTGCTGCCATCTTAATAAATCGTGCTTTCTAAAAAAAAAAAAAAAGTTTCCCCAAACCTACAATGACTTGGACAGTAAACAGCATGATGCTAAACAACTGGGCCAACATGGAAATCAAAACAGAGATTAAAAGATACCTGGAAACAAATAAAAATGAAGTAATATCTTAACAATATCTCTGGGATGCCATGAAAGAAAACCTAAAAGGGGAATTGATATCTCTATGAACACACAATAAGAAAATGGAAAGATCACAAATTGACAGCCTAACAATACACCTAAGGAAGCAGGAAATACAAGACCACCAAAACCTCAATTTCAGCAGAAGAATCCAGATCACTAAAATAAAAGCCCAAATTTGGGACATAGAAGACAAAAATATAATACAAAAAGCTAATGAAACCAAAAGCTGGATATTTGAAAGGATAAACAAGATTGACACACTCCTAGCTAGAGTGACCAAGAAAAAGTTCAAATAAGTACAATCAGAAATACAAAAGATGAAGTCACAGCTGACCCTGAAGAAATGCAAAATATTATTGGAGATTACCATGTACACATGTATGAAAACAAACTAGAAAACCTAAATGAAATGGAGGTCTTTCTGATATCACCCAGCCTCCCCAGTTGAAAAAATCGAGACCCTAAATAGACAAAAACAACCCAGAAAATTGACTATGTCATAAGAAAACTACTTACATAAAAAGTCCTGAACCAGATGGCTATCCAATAGAATTCTATGAAACATACAAGGGTACGCTGATATTAAAAGTATTCCAGGCAATTGAGAAACATGGAACTCTCCTCGAATCATTTTATAAAGCTAACATCACATAGATACACACGCCGGGTAAAGATCCAACAAAGAAAGAGAACTACAGACCAATATCCTTGATGAATATAGATGTTTAAACTCTCAACAAGGTTCTGACAAATAGGATCCAACAACACATCTGAAAAATCATCCACCTTGACCAAATAGGCTTTATCCTCAGGGTCCAGGGCTGATTCAACATACACAAGGCCATACAAGTATTTAAATACATCTACACATGTAAAGATAAAAAAAAACACACTATTATATCATTAGACATGGAGAAAGTCTTTGATAAAATCCAGCACTCCTTCTTGATAAAAACCCTTGAACATCTAGGCATAGATGGAACATACCTCAAAATAGTAAGAGCCATCTATAAGAATCCCACAGCTAAACAGACAGAAAATGGAACCATTTCCCCTGAAAACCAGAACAAAACAAGAATGCCCACTCTCGCCCCTCCTGTTAACACAGTATGGAAGTCCTACCTATAACAATCGGACAAGAGAAGGAAATCAGAGGTATCCAAATAGAAAAAGAGGAAGTTAAGTTATCCCTCTTTGCAGATGACATGATGCTATACCTTGAAACCCCAAGAGAATCTGTCAAAAACCTCCTTGCACTGATAAAGGACTTTGGCAAAGTCTCAGAGTAGAAAATAAATGTGCAAAAGACAGTTACATTCCTATACAGCAGGAATAAACAAACAGAAATTCAAATAAAAAGCACAATCATAATCAGAATAGCCACACAAAAATGAAATACCTTGCATCTTCCTAACCAGAGAGATCAAAGATCTTTATAATGAAAGCTACAAAACACTATACAAACAAATCAAAGATGACACAAATAAATGGAAAAATATTTCATGATCATATTTTGGAAGAATGAACATTGTTAAGATGTCTATTCTATCCAAGGCAACCTACAAATTTAATACAATAACCATTAAATTACCAGCAACAATCTTCTCAGACCTGGAAATGACAATACAGGAATTCATATGGAAAACTAAATGACCGCAAATAGCCAAAACAATTCTTAGCTGAAAAACAAAACAAAACAAAACAAAGCAGGAGGCATCACATTCCCAGACTTTAAGCTTTATTATGATGCTACAATAACTAAAACAGCCTGATATTGGTACAAGAACAGGCATATAGACCAATGGAACAGGATAGAAATTCCAGGAACAAAACCTCGATTTCTCAACCAATTCATCTTCGATAAAGACTTCACCATCATCCACTGGGGAGAGGAGAACCTATTCGGTAAATGGTGCTGGGAAAACTGAGTGACCACATACAAAAGATTAAAACAAGACCCCTAGCCAGGCTCGGTGGCTCAGCCTGTAATACCGCGCCTTTGAGAGGCTGAGGTGAGTGAATTGCCTGAGCCCACGGGTGGAGACCCACCTGGGCAGCAAGACCTCATCTCTACAATAAATCAAAAAATCAGCCCGGCGTGGTAGCGCATGCCTGTAATTCTGGCTACTTGGAAGGCTGAGGTGGAAGGATCCCCGGAGCCCAGCAGGTCGAGGCTGCGGTGGCCGGGAGCGGCCACTGCACTCCAGTCTGGGTGACAGAGTGAGACTCCAACTCAAAAAAAAACCAAACAAACAAGACCCCTACCTACCCCATTCACAAAAGGTAAACTCTAAATGGATCAAAGACCTAAATGTAAAACCTCAACTATAAGAACATTAGAAAATGCAGGAGACACCCATATGGAAGTTGGAACTAGCAACCAGTTCTTGATCAAAACCTCAAGTGCCCATACCATAAGAGATAAGATAGACAATTTAGACCTCATCAAACTGAAAAAGCTTCTACAAAGCCAAAGAAACCATTGACAGAGCCCACAGACTGGGAAAAAATATTTGCCAACTGTATATCTGATAAAAGTCTAACTCTAGGATGTACAAGGAACTCAAATGTGCCTAAAAGAAAAAGACAAACAGCCCCATTACAAAGTGGGCAAAATATATGAGCAAACTCTTCTCAAAAGAAGACATATGGGCAGTCAACAGTTAATATGAACAAAAGATCAGCCTCACTAGTCATCAAATAAATGCAAATTAAAATCACACTGAGATACAACCTAACTCCAGTCAGGATGGCCATCATTAATAGCTCAAAAAACAGATGCTGGAGACAATAAGGGGAAAAGGAACACTTCTATGCTATTGGTGGGAGTGTAAACTGGTACAGCCTCTATGGAAAACAGTGTGGCGATTCCTAAAAGATCTAAAAATTGACCTCCCATACAACCTTAAAATTCCCCTACTGGGATTATACCCAGAGTAACTCAAATCACTCTATGAAAAAGATACCTGCACACACATGTTTATTACAGCATTATTCACAATAGCAAAAACATGAAACCAACCATGCTTCCCATCAAAAGAGGATGGAATAAAAAAAAAGTGGTACATATACACGATGTAATATTATGCAGCCATAAACAAGGAAAAAATATAAACTTTGTAGCAATTTGGATGGACTTAAAGGTTATAATATTGAGTAATCGATCACAAAAACAAAGAACTGAGAATCACATGTTCTCACTTATAAACGGACCTTGGACAACTATCCTAACACTATAAGAAAGGGATTGGCAGTAGTGGGAGACTGCCAGGAGAGGGTGGGACTGTTATTGGCCATAGTGGGAAACTGCCAGAGAATAGGGGGGGATACACCTTATCCACAAGGGTAACTGCATAATGAGCATTTGTATACCCAAGGCTGAATTGTACCTCACATATTTAAAATAAAAAGTTTTTTTAAAAAAGAAAATGTAAAATGAAATGTTTCTTTTCCAAAGTGTGAAGCATTGTTAAACTAAACATTTCAAGGACAATGATAGTAAGGAAATAAATTTAATAAATAATATTAATCAGATATTCTTAGAATGTTAGGGTGCATTCAAAGAAAGTCTGAATTTGATTAAAAACTCATTATTCTTAGAAATATTAAGTATAATCTATGAAAACTGGAGGAAAAACTATAACAACAGATGGATCATTTCAAGTAAAACAGTGGAACTCAAGGAAACAAAGTAGAGAATGGTGGTTATCTGAAAGTGGAGGGTAGGGTAATAGGGAGATAATGTTCAAAGGGTACACAATCTCAGTTAGACAAGAGAAATTTGTTTATTTGTAAACTTGGAATTTCATAACACAGTGTGGGGATTATAGTACATGATGTGTTATCTATTTCAAAATTGCTAATAAAGTAAATTTCAAAAGTTCTCATTATAAAAAAAATAAGTATTGAGGTGATACACATGTTAATTAGATTGATTTAATTGTTCCATAATGTATTTATACATTATAACATCTCTTGTAACACATAAATATACACAACCATAATTTGTGTCAATTTGCAATTAAAAATAAAATTTCAAGACAAATTAATTATCGTACTTAAACCAAAATAATGGATATAATTATATGAACACAATTCAAGATAACAAAATCAGAAACACTGGACTAAGAGTAGGCTTGATCAGGGCACAGTATCCACACTCATTAAATATCACTGGGACTATTTCCCTGTACTTCAGTTTTTTTTTTTTCTTAAAAAAATTATGCTTGGTGTGGACTACTTAGCAAGGCTGCTATGAATCAATACTAGTTTGTTTCTAATAGTTTTACATTAGGTTTGAGGCAGTTTTCAGTCCTTCTAGATTTTATTATATGTGCTAATGTATCCATGTATTAATACAATAAATTCTTAAAGGTAGAATTACCAGATGAAAGAATAAGTACATTTTTAATTTTGAAAGATGTTCAGCATAGTTTAAAGCCTGTGATATTGAAACGATGCCTATTTCTCTTTCCCAAATAATATCACATAAGACAATCTAATAAATTTCTGGGACTAAAAAAAAGAGATAAGGAATATATATAGGAATATATATAGGTATACCTATATATATATATAATATGGAATATATATTTACTCATATACATATATATACACAATGTGTGTGTGTGTGTGTGTGTGTGTGTGTGTGTGTGTGTGTGTGTACCTTGATTTTTTTTTGCATACGCACATCTCAACTAAGGGGAACCAAAAGATTAAAGTGGTAATAAAATATATATACATACCATGCATTCAGTGCATATTTATTAAGATAAACATGTTTCACATGAGATTTTCTTTTTAAGTGACTCTTCTTGAAAGCTTTGCATAGGTCCTTGTAAAAATAATATATAATTTACCATCTGATCTAATACAATTTATGTAATTTATTCTAATCTCTTGTGCAATTATAGTGAATATAATTACACAAACTACAAACAGAGCTCCATAATATTTTTAATATTTTAATGTTTTTATTTTAAACTTTTAATTTTTTTCAAAAAATGTATGAGTGGCACATAATAATTTTACATATGTATGGTGATTTTTAATATTAATATACATGATGTACTTTCAATTTTCAGTATGACATGTGAAGTACTTGGAACATATCACTTCTTTTCTCACAAGAAATTAAAAGCTAAACAAACTGAAAACCAAAAATTCCTCTCAGATTCATCAGAAAATCTATGTTACAGAACAAATTGCTTCCTCCAAACTGTAGCAATAGACAGACTAATTTTAAAAATGCCTAAATCAATATGCACTCGGAGTTCTATGTTCTCTTTAGCAAGGAATACATTTCTAAATTCCATTTTTGAATTTAATTTTTTCAAAGTTGTGGAATATAAGTCAAGATTGTGTGCAGATAGTCACTTTAAATGCAAATGGTCCAGAACAACATTTTTTTCACCTGCTAAAATCTTCTCTAATTTTTTTCTTTTCTTTTTTTTTTTTTTGAGTTGGAGTCTCACTCTGTCACAGAGACAGGAGTGCAGTGGCCGCTCCCGGCCACCGCAGCCTCGACCTGCTGGGCTCCAGCGATCCTTCTGCTTCAGCCTTCCAAGTAGCTGGAACTACATGCGCGCGCTACCACGCCCGGCTAATTTTTTATGTATTGTAGGGATGAGGCCTCGCCAAGTTGCCCAGGCGGGTCTCGAAGCCACGGGCTCAGGCAATCGCCTCACCTCAGCCTCCCAAAGTGCTGGGATTACAGGTTGAGCCACCGAACCCAGTTATCTATTTTTTTATCTTTATTAAAGATGTGGGGTACATTTCAGGGTTAGGTATACAAATGTCCATTATGCAAGTACCCTTGTCGATGAGGTGTGTCCCCCTCCCTTGGCAGTTTCCCACTACTGCCAATCCCCTTTTTATAGTATTATGATAATTGTCCAAGGTCCACTTATGAGACAGAATACATTGCACTCTGTTCTTTGTTTCTGTGATAGATTACTGAGTATGATAGACTCTAAATCCATTCACATCGCTGCAAAGTCCATATGTTTGTCCTTCTTTATGGCTGCATAATATTCCATTGTGTATGTATACCACATATTTTTTTTATCCAGTCAAGTTTCAATGGGCAGCACAGTTGGTTCTATGGTTTTGCTATTGTGAATAGTGCTGCAATAAACATGCGGGTGCAGGTATCTTTTTTGTAGAATGAGTTGAGTTCCTCCGGGCATATTCCCAATATGGGAATTGCTGGGTCATATGGAAGGTCAATTTCTAGTTCTTTCAGAAATCACCAGACTGTTTTCCAAAGAGGTTCCACTAGTTTGAATTCCCAACAGCAGTATAGAACCATTCCTTTTTCTCCGCATCCTCACCAGTATCTGTTATCAGTTTTATTAATGATAGCCATTCTTACTAGAGTTACTAGATATCTCAGTGTGGTTTTGATTTGCATTTCTCTGATGATGAATGAGGCTAAGCATTTTTTCTGTTGGCTGCTCATATCTCTTCTTTTGAGAAGTATCTATTCATGTCTTTTGCCCAATTTATAATGGGGCTGTTTGGGTTTTTTTTCCTTTCAGTGCGTTTTAATTCCTTATAGATGCTGGATGTTAGGCCTTTGTCAGATATACAGTTGGCAAATAATTTTTCTCATTCTGTCTCCCCGTTCTCTGGATGGTTTCTTTTTTTTTGCAGAAGCTTGTTAGTTTGATGAGTTCCCACTTGTCTATCCTATCTCTAATGGGGCGGGCAATTGGGGTCTTGATCAGGAATTGGTTGCCAGTTCCAATTTCCATAAGGATGTCTCCTGTATTTTCTAAGATTCTTATAGTTTGAGTCTTTACATTTAGGTCTTTGATCCATTTAGAGTTCGTTTTTGTGTATGATGATAGGTAGGGGTCCTCTTTCAATCTTCTGCATGTGTTTAGCAGTTTTCCCAGCATCACTTACTGAATAGATTCTCCTCTCTCCAGTGGTTGTTGTTGGAGGTTTTGTCAAAGATGAGTTGGTTGAGAAACTGATGTTTTACTTCCAGAATCTCTATCCTGTTTCATTGGTCCACATGCCTGTTCTTGTACCAACACCAGGTTGCTTTGATTATTGTAGCCTTAAAGTTTGAAGCCTGGAAGCATGATACTTCCTGCTCTGTTTCTTTTGCTAAGGATTACAAAACAACAATTTGAATATAGAGAATATCATAGTAGATACAAAATTAAAATCAACTATTTCTTATCTATAAGAAAATCATTTTCTATATAAAGACACGCTAGAGTAAAAAGTAATGGGATAGAAAAAATATTCCTTGCTAATACCAATCAAAAGAAAGCTGGAGAGCTAATTTACTGTCAGATAAAGTGGACTTTAGAACAAGATAAATACTCTGGTATAGGGAGGAGCAATACATAGCAACAAAAGAGTCAGTTATTTAGCAAGTACCAACAATCCTAGTATGTCAGAAACAAGAGAATGAATATTACTGCTGATTCAATAAATATTAAAATTTAATATAAAAATTATGGAAAACAATATGCTCAGAAATTTGATAACTTGGATAAAGTGGACCAATTTTTAAAAATACATATTTTAAGCAGTATTTTTTCAAAATCTTTACTAAGCATTTTCATTGAGACAATTATATGCTAAGCCCTCAGTGCCATTTCAAATGATTAATTCATTTCTTTTTATACATTCACATACACTATTCAGGGGTGACCACCTCTAAAATATTTTCAGACAATTCACATTCTTTAAACACCTCTCATTTCCCAATGAAAACCTATTTCTTTTTTTTTAATTTTAAAGATGTGTGGTACAATTCAGGGTTAGGTACAGAAGTAGTCATCATACAGGTAAAGTATGGGTACCCTTATTGGTATGAAAATGTATTTCTGGCAGTGCTCAGTAGCTCAGCCTGTAATCACAGAACTTTGGGAGGATGAGGCGAGTGGATCTTCTGAGCCTGCAGGTTCAAGACCAGCCCAGGCAACTTGGCGAGGCACACGTCACTATGATAAATAAAAAGTTAGCCAGGCCTTGGTAGTGTGTGTCTGTGGTTCTGGCTACTTGGAAGCCTGAGGTGGAAGGATCACTGGAGCTCTGAAGGTAATTGCTGGGGTGACCGTGAGTGTGCCATTGCACTCCAGCCTGGGCGATGGAGTGAGACTTCAACTCAAAAAAAAAAAAAAAATTCTAATGTTGTACTCAATTTCAAATTCACTGGTATGATCAGAAATAAAGAAAATTTAAGTATTTATACCTTCTCCTCTGATTAGTATTTTTCAAGTGCTAACCTAAGACTTCCTGGAAAGTTTTCTCAATTATGTTATTTCTAAATATTTCCTGCACTTTAGATCAAATCAATCTCCCTCTCTCCCTCTCTCTCTCTCCCCCTCTCTCTCTCCCCCTCTCTCTGGGTGTCTGTGTGTGTGTTTCTGGGTCTCTCTCTGTCTGCCCTTCATTCTCTCCTTTCCTCCTTCCTTTCCTCTTCTTTTGCGCGCGCGCGCACACACACACACACACACACACACACACACACACACACACACAGGCATCTTTTGTCTGTGTTGAGGCATTTTGCCTCAAACCACAGAGTATATTTGGTCAATTTTACTGGATAGACTACTCCCACCTATCCTGGGTCTGGTTCATGATCGTTTACCAATCACAGCAATGGTTTGTCTTTATTCAGAGCTTAATTCAACTTGAGTGTGTGGTGGTTCCTTGTTAGTGAGATGTATGCAGATTCTGCTGGACAGCGTGTATGTATATAGTGTGTGGGGATGGGAGTGTTGTGTAAAAATTTTTTCTGTCTTGAAAATTGCTAGATATGCTTTGCTCTCTTTCCTTTCTTCTTGTTTGATTATGATTTTCTTGATGACATATCTGGAGTTGTAGCAGGCATTTTGCTATCAGATTACAAGTCTCTGTTTCAAAGCCCTCAAAGTGCACAGAATGAGCTTGAAGAGTCTGAAAACATTGTTGAAGTAATACTGCAACTTTGGATTCCAATAAAAAGCTCATATGCTCATGATTTCAGCAATTGCTAATCAGATATTTTTGTCAAAATGCCACACGTGGCACACCTTTTCACCAGAACAAACTTGCTTAGTTGCAAGACAAACTTATTCAAGTATGTCTAAACAACAACAACAACAAAAAAAAAAACTGGAGTGAAAGAAGAAATATATTAATATGTATTAATGAGCAATTGCTAGTTTATGTTGTTCTAAAGGAAGAAAAGAGAGAGAGAGAATACACAGCTATTGCTATCCACTGATGAGGACCAGGACAAAGACAGTTTTGAAAAAGAAAAAAGAAAAATCAATAGGTATCCTGAAAACTCTTCACAGTTTTCCATTTCATTGACTCTGGCAGGGTTCTGAAAATATGATAGAGAAAGAGATTATTATAGATAGAATGAAGGTTGTTAAAGGAAAATCCATGTCCAAGTGTCAGATTTTCCCATTTTTGTACATCAAAGTTTTTAGATTTCTTGTTGCTGATATAGTGCTTATAACTTATGAGTGATATAGCACTTATAACTTACAGTGCTTTTAGCTGATATAGTGCTCAAAACATACATTTGCTGAAGATTGATGATCTCAGAAAGTAAACTTCATACTGTTATTCCCTTCTGCTTCCATTTCCAATATCAATTTTCACACTCACTCACATGTTTTCACTATCAGATGGCATCATAGTGGACATAATGGATGGGACTGACTCAAGATTTAAAAAATACAAAGGACATGCACAAAATTGGAAAACATTCTCCATGAAATCAATGAATCAGTGTTTATAAAGTACTCAAGGACATTCTGTAAGTGGTTTCCTAGAATATCTGCTGCTTCAATAGCATCTGGTCATTGGAAAGTGAACCAAGAAAGAGGGAAATTTAAAGCAAGGCAGCCTTTAATGGTGGCAGCTGCTGTTCTGTGCCCAGGGACGTGTCATCTTCAGTGACACTTAGAAAACGTAAATAAAAACACTTAATGTGTTTGGGTTAGTGTTGATGATGGATTGTCATTTAAGTCTATCTTCTGTGCAATTTCTCCAAGTTGATCATCTTAAAAGGCAGATGCTCCAGGTATTTTGGGGCTTACAGACTTAATGGGTTACTTTTTTTTGCAAGTGGTGTTTCCAGGATGATGGTGTAAGCGTTCAGAATAGCTAATGTGATGTAAGTCTCTGAAATTATAATTACATGCCTTGATTCTGTTTCTAAAGAAATGAATTTGATGACATCAGTTTCTTAAAATGGGAAAAATGTCACAGGACTCTAGTACTTGTTTGGAAATATAGATAGTAGGAATTAGAATGAGTCACTCCTTGTCTGGAAAACTGAAAAACTTCATGATCTGTTATGGATGGCAATTAGCTGTTTCTCCTCATGCTCCCCTTGCCTGTATGCAATTAACTGTAAAGTCACATGGACTAGTGGCATGGAAAATGTAAAGGCTCAATAAGCATTTCTTGAAATGAGTCTTTATACTTGCACCTGATCTTGACTCTTTTCATACAATTGTTTTGAACTTTTCATTTCTTGATTGCCATGCTTTATTTAAACTTCCAGTCTTTTTCATATATAGTTTGACCTTTCAACACTCCATCCTCACTCATATAATAAATTATTTAAACATTCTTTTGGGTCCCTGCTTAGATTTTTGCTTATTTCAGAAATATTTTCTCTCCACCAAATCTGGGTTAGATGCTCTTGTTTAAAATTCCATAATGCCATAATCTTTCTAACAAATTACATTATATATTACATTGTATTTATCCCTGTGAGGTCAGTGTTAAAAATTCTCTCCATCACCATCATATTCTTACCACACAATATTAAAATGTATTACTCTAATTATTTAAGAAAATATGATTTAAGAAAATATTTTTTAAAAGAAACTTGAGTACTTTGTGTGTGTGTGTGTGTGTGTGTGTGTGTGTGTGTGTGTGTGTGTGTGTTGGAGTCTCACTCGGTCGCCCAGACTGGAGTGCAGTGGCCGCTCCCAGCCACCGCAGCCTCGACCTGCTGGGTTCCAGCGATCCTTTCGTCTCAGCCTTCCAAGTAGCCGGAATTACAGGCATGCGCTACCACGCCTGGCTGATTTTTAATTTATTGTAGAGATGAGGTCTCGCTGCCCAGGTGGGTCTCGAACACGCGGGCTCAGGCAATCCACTCACCTCAGCCTCCCCAAAGCGCGGGATTACAGGCTGAGCCACCGAGCCAGGCTGAAACTTGAGTATTAAAGAAAAGAATTACCTCCAACAAAAGTTACTGTTCAATTTTCTCTTCATATAATTTTAAACAATCTGGTTGTATTAATGTTCTATAGCTACCTTAATAAATTACCACAAAGTGAGTGTCTTAAAAAAACCCCCACAAATTTATCATCTTACAGTAGTTCTGTAAGTTAGAATTTTTTGTTTATTTTTTAATACATGATCACACTATGTTGCTCAGACTGGATTTGAATTTCTGGACTCAAACAATTCTCCCACACTGTCTTCCTAAGTATCTGGAACTACAGGCACATGACACCTTGCCCAGCTTTGTAAATCAGAAGTCTTAAGGTCAAATGATTAGCAACCTTAGTTTCATCCTCAATCTTTATTAACTTTTTAATTTTTAATTGGCAGATAACATTGACAGATAATATTGTAGCCAAATAATTTAAAATTCTTTTTTTAGGCTGGGCACAATAGATCATGCCTGTAATCCCAGCATTTTGAGAGTTGAGGCAGAAGATTGCTTGAGTCCAGGAGTTTGAGACTAAGCAAAATAGCAATACCTTATCACTACATATAAAAAATAATGATAAATGAAATAAATATTATTTATCCCCATTAAAAATAGAAGTGTTATTTTCTACATTGGAAATGTAAGAGAAACTTTAAGAACAAATATTACCTGAAGTCTTAGTTACAACTAGATAAATTCAATGTATCATTGAAAGATATTTTATTAAAGGTAAATACAGTGAAAAACACTTGCTGAAATTTTAGGAACATGGCTAATCTTTAAAACAGAAGCAGGAGTTTGAATAAGAGCAAGACTTGATATTCCGAATTTCTGCTTTTCTATTTAAACTCACATCATTGTTTTTCACTAACTCCAATTCTTTCCACATATGGATATATATCTTCTGAAGGCATCTGAATTTTGCATCTCACAACTTCAACTTCTGAGAAGAGGTTTACCATATACTCTTGGAACAGTTTTGGGTCAAGTCTAAGAATTCTAGACCAGAAACTGGCCACATTCAGTTTAGTTATCTAAGTGTGGAGTAATGGGAGGCAGAAGTGAGTGCTAGCATCACATTGTACAAAGAACAGGAGCGATTTCCTGAAAATACTTACAGTTCTGCTATTAGTAAAACAGTTCTGCAAATAACCAAAACAAAGAATAAGTTGTAGTCAATATATTGTGTTCAACAACTACCAGCTTACCTGAATGAATTCATAAATGATTAGTCTGTTTTTGCTTTAAATAAATAAATTATAGGCTATATCTTGATATCATCAATAATTTCCTACCAGGCCCTACAATGTATCAAATAATCAATTACAATAAGATTTAAATGTCTGTCTTCATAGAAATAAGGTACATAATAATTCTTATTCACCAAGGCAGTCTTTTGTTGAACTCATTGAATTCTAATTACCAAGAAAATTAGGTAATTGGAAATATTTTCAGTCACCATTTAAACCAGAAATAATTATTTTCTTCTTTTTTTAAAAAATATATTTTAAATAAAATACTTAAAATATAATATATAATTCTTTGAGAATTTTTGTTAATCAGATAAGAATATCTATATGTTCATTGCTCCTGGCTCCAGGACTTCTGAAAATTCCATTATTCCTGATGGTGTATTCATCACTGCTAAAATATGTTAGCTGTCTATGTTTAGGTGATACAACACAATAAAGAGGGACTGTGTATCTTTTGGCTTAATACTCTCCGTCAAAAAAAGAGAGATTTATGAGTAAAGGCAAACGGAAAATGTAAAAACAAAAATATCTGCCAGTTATATATGGTAATTTTATCTTTTGCATTTTCAGGGCATTTTACTCTTCACAACTATTGTCATTACAACATCCTTTTTAAAAATGAAAGAACTGTGGCTTAGAAACTTTCAGCATTATTTTCAAGATCATGGGCTCATAAAGGATGGATCTTGGTCTCATTCGTAATACTACCCATTTCTTAGAGTGATGTTGATACTCATATTTTTTTCTTCTTTTTATACTATTTATTTGCAAATGTTTATGTAAAAATAAACGTCACAAATGTGTCTGTCCATGAAATTTTTATTGGAAAATTATCTCTATTCCATAATGTCTCAATTTTAGTAACATGCAAGGAAGAAATGTGTTTAATAAAAATTATTTTTATTGTCTATATAAGTAGGATGGGGAAAAATAATCTGTAAACAGGAAGTAATAAATAAAAGTGACTTTGAGTACAACTTCAACTTGATTTTTCATATTACTCAACTCTTCACAAATAGTTACTTCTAAAATTAATATTGACAAATGTCAAAAAAAAAAAAAAAGAGCCGGGCTCACTGGCTCAGCCTGTAATCCCGCGGCTTTGGGAGGCTGAGGTGAGTGGATTGCCTGAGCCCACAGGTTCGAGACCTGCCTGGGCAGCGAGATCTCATCTCTACAATAAATCAAAACATCAGCCGGACGTGGTAGCACGTGCCTGTAATTCCAGCTACTTGGAAGGCTGAGGTGGAAGGATCGCTGG
>NW_007246136.1:342197-373012 GCF_000164805.1 Carlito syrichta | reverse complement strand
CTGCACTCCCAGTCTGGGCGGCAGAGTGAGACTCCAACTCAAAAAAAAAAAAAATTAATATTGACAAATGTAATAATGTTTGAATTAAAATTTTATTGTTGGAATTTATGGAAGATGAAACACCTTACAGATATAATGCTGTATTCTCACTGACCTCAGAATTAAACTTTGCAGTTACCCTTGACTTCTAAATATAAGAAATTGCATTATATAAGCAGAAATAAGAATTCCATAATATTCTTATCACATTAAAGACCCAACACAAATATGTGTTTTTTAGGTGATATTCAAGCAGACTAGAAAAAGCAATACTGTTAAGATATTGTTTGAATGAAACTTTGAATTAGATTGCTTACAGAGTTAGCCTTATTCATGGGAGATAACAGTTATAGCTGGAGGAAATGATAACTCTATTTAAAAAAAATAACTTTCAATCACTGAAAATGGCATAATTCCCTGGTGAACACTGAAGAAAGTCATTTAACATGACCACCTGTGGAGTTAATACTCAAGATGTATTTGTCATCCCCCATTTAGCTCTCTTCATGTAAATGCTACAGCGATTTTTAAAAAGAAAGATACAAAGACATTTCCAAATCAAGTTACCAGGGAAATTAATAATATGCTGACTTAAATTGTGATCAACAATAAAATATCTTCAAGAAGGCAATTAGACAGCTCACTCAGCAGGAGCATATCATAAACTGCAAGCAGATTTGGAACTCAAGCTGCATTGGAATCACACAGCTGAGAATCAAAAGAACTGTTTTCTATGCCATCAAATAGTTTAGAATATTAAAGCAATAAATTATTGATTTATGATTTGCACTCTTCTCAAGTTACCAAACTCATTTTTTTCACAATCAGCTCTTACAAATAAAATGTTACTATTTTATTATACTTTATAGAGAAGGACAAGAGAGATGTGTGCGTTTGCAAATTATTTTTGATATAATTAGATGAACTCTTGGCATACAAAAGCCTGTGAATTTTTTTCAACCAAAAATAAATGTACATTTTAGATCTCTTCAAACCTTAGAGATGTAAGAGTGCTTACACGACTGCAGACACACAGGTTTCCAATGTTTCTGTTGGGAAACTCGAATCCACACTGAGAAGAATTATACTGAACCTAAAGTGAATTTTGATAACCTAACTCTTATCTAAACAGAAACAAGGCAAGTACAATGTCATTTCTGCAATAGATAAGGTTTACAGAGATCAGAAATTTCTCTTTATAACAGTTTCTACACCACAACTCCTTGTTCCTCATCTGTAATTCCCTGTGTCTTAAAGATCCCTCCTCATTATATCACTTTATTTTTTTGGTTTTCCATCTATGAGCATGGTCTTATAACTTGAAACTTTAATAAATAACTTACAAATGTATTTGAATAGCTGCTATACAGCAATCGCTATCTTAAGGAGCATTTCATAAATATCAAGTTAAATAGACATGATTCCTGTCTTTCAAGAAACTAACTCTTAGGAATAGGAATCAGACACACAAAAACTCTTATACCATGATAGGTGTTGTGTTAAGATTAAATGATAGATTTTGAAGATACACAAGTGAGAATAGTCAGTTGGGGAGGGGACACATAACATCAATAAGCGTACCTGAATCCAAACCAGATGAAGTGACGCCCAATGGGAAGCCCAAACTATACCTGTACGATGACCACTTAAGTACCTTATCCTGAATTGTAGCCCACATCTTTAAAATATAAATAAATAAATACATAAAGGAAGAATAATTCAGGGAATGCTTCCCAGGGGAGTTATGATGGATTTAAACCTTGATAGTGGAATACAATTGTGCAGATGATTGTGAAGAAAAAAGATTTCAATAAAATGACTAGCACATATAAAGTTCCAAGGCTCTGAACTGGCAAGCATTTATTGGCAATATTAATAAATATTGAGAGGGAGAATGGGAAACATCGAATAGGTTGGAAAGTTAGAATATCATACTAACTCACTTTATTTTTTACAGATTACTAGGATTTATTGATCACTTAATAAATGCTAAGTGCTGTGATAACCATCAGATATACATTACCTCATTGAACTCTCTTTACAAACCAGTGAGTGGTATACCTTTTTTATAGATGATAAAACCTAGAGATGTTAAGGAGCTTGTCCAAGACCATTGAACTGGCCTTAAATTATCTCACACCATACTACCTCTGCCTTTATAATGCAGAGTATAGAGAGTGATTGAAGGGACTTAGATTTAATCACTGTCAAACTGACTATTGCAGCTAGTGTATTTGACCTGAAGGCATTAATTGGTGACTAGCTGATTAATTTAATTTTCCCTATGATATTAGTGGATGGCAATGCCTTGTTCTAATGGCTCCTGAAAATGAAAGAAAGTAAATACAGTCATATATCATTTGGCAGTGGGCATACATTCTGAGAAATGTGCCATGAGGTGATTTTGTCATTGTGCTAATATCATAGATTACACTTACACATACCTAGATGGTATAACCTGTGACACACTTAGCCTATAAGGAATAACCTGCTGCTCCTAGGCTTCAAATCTGTGCAGTAAGTTACTGTACTTAATGCTGCAGATAATTGTAGCAGTGCCAATATTTCTGTATCAAAACATATCTAGACATACAAAGGTACAGTAAAATATGATGTAACTTTATGTGACCACTGTTGTGTATGCATTTCCTTGTAAACCAAAATGTTATGCAGTACATGACAGTAAATGTATGTATATTTATTTTATATGCATTCATATGAATATAAGTTTATACTTTATATATAACCATATGTTTATATGCTAGTATAAATTGTATTTATTTTAAATATATGTATTTTATACATATATGCATACACTTACATATATGTACATATATACATGCATATATATGTATAAATATGAAACAGAAACTTTAAGTGACAAAGTAGTAAAATGTGAGAAACTAGGGGATTAAAATGCATGTTTTGTATTCACAAATCTTTAGGAGCCACCATGTTGATAGTCACCTTTTTTACATAACCCAAGATGCTGGGAAGTTGAAGTCTTAAGGAAAAATTAGACTACAAATGCTCCTTGATTTATGATGGGGTTACATCTCAATAAATGCTTCAACGCTTCATAAAGTCAAACCTTTGCAAGTCTGGAACCAACTGTCTGAGATTCTTTCATTGTATCCTTATCAGCCCTCTACCCCTTCAAACAGTTGTAGCTTCTGTGTGCAAGGAAATCAAGTTCATACACAACCAGAAATGAAAACCTGCAAGGTAGATGGCCAATAGCAGACTCAAAATTTATATTATGGAGGTTATAATTATTTATCTATAGCTAATGTGCCACAAAACTACATGTCCTAATTCTGTCTTTCAAATGAAAATTTAGTCCACTGTATGTCTGTGAAAGAATATGGGAATTACGATCCTAGGTGCAAAATAAATAATAAAAATAGAAGGAAATGGATTGTAGGCCAAAAATTACCTTAATTATAGTGTCAGGTGGCCAGAGTCCTTTCTTATTTGTTTTTGTCAAAATAATATCATTTTAAAATAGTAAGAAAAAGCAATGTAACTTTTAAATAAACAAATGCTTAGATGTTATATAATTACAAACCAGCAAACTAATAACACTGGGAAGGGAACCAAGACCTTAGAATTTCTGCATCTGTTTTCATAGGATTTTCACACTATTAAATAAAATTTTAAAATTTTATTTAGGATGTCAGTGTGACATTAATTATTAATCTTATCTCATTAGATTTATTCCAAAACGTTTAATAAATAGCATATGTGTTACTTGAGGTTAAATTACATAAAAAAACTCATTCCTAGAGAATAACTTCCTTTAACACTTATCGATTATAGAGTAGCATTATTGATGTTATATTAAAACCGTCTACTTTTACATCAAATGTTAATCTTCTTAGAGCATGAACAATGTCTTTTTTCTCTCTGCCATAAACAAGTGGCCTTCTATAGAACAAATAACCACTTAATAAATATTGTTTGATTAAATTTATTAATGAATAAATACATGTATAATCTTTAACAAGCATACTTAGAATGACATTTGATATCATGATGAGACATTAAAATAAAAACATTTTAATAAATTTTTCATAACAATATATGAAAAATAATTACAATTGCTTTGGAAACGTTATAAAACAGATACTCAATATAAAAAAAAGCATCCTATAGTATAACTTTCTGTAATAATCTGCAATATTCTTTTGTTTCAGCATTTATTTACATTGTCTTTTAAATATCCCAACTTTTAATGTTTTATTTATTTTTAACATCATAAGCTTAAATAACTTTCATTATTAAATTTTTATACTGACAAATAGCAACTTGTTTTCATCTCTTAGGGCTTCTATACAATAGAAATTTAGTGCTCACAGTTCTGGAAACTGGAAAATCCAAAATTAAGACACTATCAGATTTGGTGTCTGGTGAAGGGCCCATCATCATAGATAGCATCTTCTCTGTGTCTTCACATGGTATAGGGCAAACAGTCTTTTTCAAGTCACTCTTATAAGACACCTGATCACTACCCAAAGACCTTACCTCTTAACACCATTCCTCTGGGAGTTAATAAGAATCCTGAAGAGGAAGTCTCGAACATTCATAGCATGGCAAAACTAAAATCAAGTTAATTTTGCAACCACCAAATTAACAACCGATGATGGCAATGACTAAAATGTATATTTCTATGGTGAATACAAAATTAATTCATGCCAAAATACTTTACCCAAATCTAATCATGGGGGAATCATTTGGTAAATTCAGGATGTGGGATATTCTGTAAGAAAACTAGTCTGGGTTTTTGAAAAATATTACTGACCTAAATACAGAGAGAGAGAGAGAGAGAGAGAGAGAGAGAGAGAGAGAGAGAGAGAACAGTGTCCCTATTCTCGAAAAAGTGGAAACTCAAATATATTTTTAATGTAATCTATGATTATTACTAAATCTTAAATAAAACAATTTGAATATGAATTATATTTTGGTAATATTATTATATCTAAATTATTTTGAACGCATTGTTGGTATTGTGATTATTATTTCAGAATGCAAAGATGGCTAAGCATATAGAAATCAATCAGTGCAACACACCCATGAACAGAATGAAGGAGCAAAAAAATTCATATAATCATGGCAGTTGATGCAGAAAGTGCATTTGACCAAAAAATCAACACATTTTAATGATAAAAATTCAACAAGAAGGGAAATAGAAGGAAAACTCTCAACATAACAAATGCCATATATATGAAAAGACCACAGCTAATATCATACACAAAGGTGAAAGACTGAAAGCTTTTCCTCTATTTTGAGAAACAAAACAAAAATGTTATATTTTGCCATTTCTATCTATTTATTACTGGAAGTCTTAGCCAAAACAATTAGGCAAGGAAAAAAAAAAGTAAAATTATATGTTTACATATGATATGACCTAAATATTTCACCCCCCAAATTATTAAAACTAACACAAAAATTTAGCAATGTTGAAGGATACAAAATCAAAATGCAATAGTTGCATTTTTATTTACTAACAATTATCTAGAAAACAGTTCAATCTACAGTAGTATCAAAAGAATAAAATATTTGGTAATAAACTTAAGCAAAAGGCAAAAAGTTTGCATACTGAAAACAGCAAAGTGTTGATGAAAGAAATTAAAGACATAAATAATTGTAAAAAAAATTCTTTGTTAACAGATTTAAAAACTTAATGTTTTCAAGATGTCAGTGCAATTCCCCAAACTCTACAGACTCAATGTAATCCCCACCAAAACTTCAGTGATCTTTTTTTCAGAAATAGAAAAATTCATTCTAAAATTTAAATGGAAATCTTAAAGGCTCAGGATAATCAAAATAATATTATTAAAAAATGGAGATCTTACACTTCCTGATTTCAAAACTTACTGTAAAGATGTGATAGTCAAAACAATGTGGTACTGTCAAAGGTAGACATGTAGATTCATAGAATAAAGCACCCCTAAATAAACCCTCATATATTTAGTTAAATGAGTTTTGAAGAGGCTTAAAGGCCATTCAATGGGGAAATGACAATCCTTTCAACGAATAATTTTGACAAAATTTGATATTCACATGCAAGAAAATAATAAATTTAGACTTATACCATACCCAAACATTAAGTCAAAATGAATGAAATATATAAGCATAAATTCTGAAACTGAAAATCTCTTAGAAGAAAACATATGGTACAAACTTTATGACATTGGATCTAGCCATGATTTACTGAATATAATGCCAATATCACAGGAAAATAATAGATAAGTTGAACTCCAGCATAATAAAAAAAATTTGTACATTAAAGGACAATATTAGTAGACTCAAAAGACAACTTATGGGATGTGAGAAGATGCTTGCAAATAATATATCTGATATGAGATTTATACCCAGAATATATAAAAAATCCTAAAACTCAATAGAAGGATAAAGAAAAAATGGCAAAAAATGCAAATTGACATTTCTCCATAGAAGATACACAAATGAAAAAAGTACATGAAAATACGCTTAACGTCACTAGTCATTCGGGAAATGCAAATCAAAATCACAATGAGATACCACTTTATGCTCACTAAAATCACTGTTACCAGAAATAAAAAATAACAAGTATTGCTAAGAACATGGAGAAATTGGCATTACTAGTAGTATAGGAATGTAAAATTGTGCAGTTGCTATGGAAAACACCTTGGAAATTCCGTACCGTGTTTAAAGTTAAACAAAATTATTACATGATTCAGCAATTCCATTTCTGTATATATACTTAAGTGAGAAGATGTGGTACTCAGTTTTTGGTTTCTGTGATAGATCGAATTAATGAATACAGTGTTTCAGCTGGGAAAGACAAAAAATTTCTGAAGATAGATGTTTGGTGATAGTTGATCAAAATGTCAATGGACTTGATGGCCCTAAGCTGTGCACATAAAAATGGATAAAATGGTAAATTTTATGTTATATATATTTCACCACAATAAAAACAAAATAAAATAAATTGAAGAAAGAAATATATTACATATGACATTAAACTCTCTCCTTGTTATAATTCAGAGCATTATTTTTGTCACTAGAAGTCCGTTGCAGTTGATAAGCCATTTTATGTTCTTAATCAAGGAACTGCTTGACTCTTGAGTCCTCAGAGAGACATACTAAGTAGATTTGCAAAGCAAACAGAGAATCATAAGATAATGAAGGTAGAAAGAACCAGAGTTCATTAGATCCAAATCCTTCAGTTTATGGGAAAAAATACATGCTGACAGAGGAGAGTTGTCACTTTTTAAAATCAACTAGGCTTATAAGTAGCAGAAACACAGAAATTAAGATTTCTCAATGCCAATTAATATTGATGTGGTTGGGATGATTTATACATTTCACTAGGATGCCACAGAGTTAAGGAATATTAAAGAACTTTGCTTTTCAATGGAGCACATATTACATTTACTTCATAAACTCTAGTACCCAAAAGACTCAATTTATTGTAAAAGTCACATTATACCAGATCATAAAACCTTCTTCCTACTACCTAAGTTAAAATTCATTATATGTATTTTTTAACCTATCTGCCCGTTGCCATATCCACAGTGTGCTGCATTGGGTCAGAGAGACTTACGCTAAGGCAAATCTTTAAGGAAGTCCACAGTGGCTCAATGCCCAGGATTCCAGCCCTTATGGATACCCCAAACACATTTACTCCACACTTCACTTTTAAGATCCTAGATCTTCATACATTCCTAAAGCAAAGAAGCCCAGTTTAAGTCAGTGTTCTAATTTGTGTACCTGGTTTAATGTATTTTTATTCATCTTGAATATTTAAGTAGTTTATTCTTTTATAAAACTATTATACTATACAGTATGAAGGAAATATTTTCATATTGATTTATTTCATGCTGACTTATTTAACAAACATTTAGCAGACACTTTCTATATAAAAAATTCCAAAAAATGAACAAACCATACATTTACACTCTCAAAGAATTTTAAGTTTAGTGAAAGAAACAGTTAAATAAGTATATTGATATGCTACAGTTTTTTAGGTTTGTCTAGATTTGAGGCTTTCTAGGAGTTATGATGCCCCCACATGTGAAAAGAAGTTTGACAGTGATTTGCTTAACTCAACAGATACATGCAGTTTTTTGTGTTTGTTTTTTTCCTTTCAGGTTTATAACTAAAATATCTGATTTTGATTTCTACCTGTAGAAAATGTAATTAAATATTAATTATCTTATAATAGATAGTAATGTGCTTATAATAACTGTAAGGACAGTGACAAACAAAAATAAGTATTATCTCTACCTCAAAACGATTGTAATTTGTGAATGTGGAAAGGTGAGAAACCGATGCATGAATGCAATTCAAAAGCTTAAAAGCTATTTACATTCATTGGTTACTGTTTCAAAATGATTAGTGATAGGAAAATGTAGGTACTTGATAAGAGAGTTTCAAACCTGCCTTGTGATTTATCAAAGTATTTCAAGTCGGAAGTGGCTGGAATATAAATATATTTGGCAATAAAATTGCATCACAGAAATTTGAATAATCCAATTGAGTATTTCTTTGACTATAAAGATAATTTAATTACATTTCAACTCTTATGATTTTATTTATGCTGAACAATAACTTTCCTTTAAAATAAAAACAAGTATTTTCTATTGAAGGTGAAGCAAAGTAATTGCCTAGATTCATACTTTCTAAGTGCAAGGGAAAAGCTATGTACAACTTATTGTAAGTCATTCATTGACATGAATAAAGGCTTAGAGACACTAATGCCAAAAATAAATGGTCATTTTCAAAGCTGGAATCTTTCTCAAGGAAAATTTGAGAGAAACACCTTGCAATTTGGTTGATTTTCCACTTCTGATTTCAGAGATAAAACTTAAAGAATCATGTACATCAACACTCTAGAGTTTTGGTTTAGCCTTTTCCTCTGTGGATGGTAAAAAAAAAAAAAAAAAGTTTCCAGAAAATTTCACCTAAATCAATCAGTCAAGGTTTATATACACAGTGGCACAATCAGCAGGGATTTTCAGGGCTAAAATCTTCAATCCTTGCTATTGAAAACTATGGCTAAAGCTGCTCTAAAATCATTGTGGTTTTGAAAGTCAATGTGAGTGTCAGAAACTGATTATCATCATTCACTGATTAAGAAATCTTAATTTGAACCAAGCTTGGTTTCACCTCCCTCCCACCAATCACTGTCTCCATTTATAGACATATAAAGATAAAAAAAAAAAATAGTGAATTGGGGAGAAATTTGCATACTGCATGTGGCTATTTTGTAAATTGATGTTTATTTTGTTCCAAACAACATTGAAATCCATCTGGAAAATGGCTGTTGAATATTAATATACTTTGGTGCAATATTGTGGGTAGTGAAACTTTTGAGGTAGTAGGTGATCAATAACATTTCTAACAATAAAGCAATGTTAAAAATGCCTCGAACACACTCAGAAAGGTAAAATTATAAGAACAGAAACAGATTAGTAATGTCACTGATTGTAATTGGGGATAGCACAGGTTTTCTATAATTGATTTGACACCAAAGGGCTACAAGTTATTTCTTGAAAAGAAGGGACTGTTCTTTTTCTTGATGGTGGTGGTGGTTGCATAATTGTATGCATTTGTACTGTAGTAGATTCTCATAGTACTGAGAATCAATTTTCCTTATGTGAATTATATCTCAATGTACTCATTTTTAAAAATATAAACTCAAGCCGGGCTCGGTGGCTCAGCCTGTGATCCCGCGCCTTGGGATGCTGAGGTGAATTGCCTGAGCCTGCAGGTTTGAGACCCGCCTGGGCAACTTGGCGAGACCTCATCTCTACAATAAATCAAAAACTTAGCCAAGTGTGGTAGTGCGTGCCTGCAGTTCCAGCTACTCAGAAGGCCAAGGTGGAAGGATCGCCGGAGCCCAGTGGCTCGAGGCTGCAGTGGGCGGCCACTGCACTCCAGTCTGGGCGACAGAGGGAGACTTCGACTCAAAAAAAAAAAAAAAAAAAAAAAAAAAATATATATATATATATATATATATATTATTTATATATTTTATTTTATTTTATTTATATATTTTATTTTATTTTATTTATATATTTTATTTATATATTTTTTTTATTTATATATATTTATATATATATATATATATATATATAGACTCAAAATACCATGTAGGTTAGGTTAACAAAACATTTGATACTTTGAAGAGCTTATACAAAAGACAGCAGGCATGTACTTAAAATGTACATTTCATTAACAAGACATTAATTTCTACATACTTTTATTTTATTTCCTATAGTCTGTAAAATTTAGCGAGGCAATAGGAGCGTTGATTTTTCTTGTGGCTATGGCTATGCTTCACTAGAAGAACAACAAACAGACAAGAGGACAGTAGGGCTTCAACAAAACAACAACAAAAAATCACCTTAGGCCCACCACAAGCTGAAACACCATAACATATATCTCCAGGGACTCAAAACACAAAACATAAGACTTCCATTATAGTTCCACTCAGGATATAAAAAGTTTCCTTGGATGGGCCATTTTTTTTTTAAGTTGGGAAAGCAGGATTTATTGAGAGAACTGAAAAGCTCTCATAGTGGGAGGGGGAAGGGAACCCAAGGGGGTTGCCCTGATAGGCTTTCATTCTTGTATTTGATCTTCTCCATGCTATGGAAAATGCTCACACGCAGGGGAACTTCTATATGTACCAGAGATCTAAGAAGAAATGCAGCAGCCTCACTACAGTTTTAACGTCGCCTTTAAAATATAAAGTTGGTGCCAGCTTTCACATTAAAAATGTCTACCTTTCATTCTTTTCTCATCTCCCTCCCGCTCACCTATGTAGATAAAACAGCCTTGTATTGGAAGAAGATAACTTCTAGGACTCTCATAGCTAAAGAGAAGTCAACACCTAGTTTCAAAGCTTCAAAGGATTGGGGGCGGGGAAGAAAAAAAATGTTTAATCATAAAGTTGCAGCAATTCAGTCACCTCTTCAGTCTTCAGTTCTAATTGTAACTCTCTTGCTATGTCTACCACATCTGCAGTTACTTCCTCCAATAAAGTCTTTAACCTCTCAAAGTCTCTTGTTAGAGATTAATCCAGCTGGTGACTTAAAGTTGAAGCCAGTGCTCATCTACCATTCCAAGATTCCCAATCCCCTTAAGAATTATGTTAAATTTACTCTTCCTGTGCTCTAGAAATGGAACAACAAAGCTTGGATGACAGCACATTTGTTTAGAGTGTGGTTTCAAGCCCACTGTTGAGATCTATTGCTCACAAGAAAAAATTTATTCCAAAATATTACTGTTCATTGACAATGCACCTGGTAACACAAAACCTCTGATGGAGACATGCACGAAGATTAATGTGCTTTTCATGCCTACTAATACAACATTCATTCTGCAAGTATGTGTCATAGAGTAATTTTGACTTTCAGGTTGTATTATTCAAGAAATAAATTCATAAGACTATAGTTTTCATAAATAATGATTTCTCTGAAGGAGCTGGGCAAAGTAAACTGAAAAACTTCTGGAAAGGATCTTTCAATCTAGATGCCCTTAAGTACATTTATGATTCATGAGAAAGGGGAAACATATGAGCATTAACATGGGTGGATGGACTTTGAGGGGTCCAAGACCTCAGTGGAGGACAATAACTGCAGATGTGCTGGAAATAAGAGAACTACAATTAGAAGTGGAGACTGAAGAAGTGATTAAATTACTATAATTTTATGATCATTTTTTTCCTTTCTTTTCCTATGTATTTATTTTTGTTTTTGAGAGACAAAATCTCACTTTTTCACTCAGGTTGTAGTGCAGTGGCACAATCATAGCTCACTGAGGACTTGGACTCCCAAGCTCAAGTTATTCTCCTTCCTTGGCCTTCCAAAATGATGGGATTGCAGGCATGAGCCACTGTACCTGGACTTCATAATCAAACTTTAGCAAATGAAGAGTTACTTCTTATGGAAAACCTTTAAAAAATGGTTTCTTGAGATGGAATCTACTCCTGGTGAAGATGCTAAAATACCGTTGAAATGGGCAACAGGATTTAAAACATTTCATAAGGTTGATAAAGCAGCAGCAGTGTTTGAGAGTATTGACTCCAATTTTGAAATAATTTCTTCAGTAAAATGTTATCAAAGGTATCACATGCTTCAGAGAACTCTTTCACGAAAAAGAAAAGTCAATTGATATTGCAATTTCATTGATGTCTTATTTTAAGAAGTTGTCACAGTCACCCCAACTTTCAGCAATCACAACCAGGATCAGTCAGCAGTCATCAACATTGAGGCAAGACCCTTCACCATCAGAGATGAAGACTAGGTGATGACTCAGATGATTGTTAGCCTATATTCACAATAAAATATTTGAAGTAAGACTACAGTATATTGTAAACATACTTGTATGCCCTGAGAAACAAACAAATAAAAAACCTTTGTGACTCTTTATTGAAATACTTCCTTTCCTAGGGTGACCTATAACCCTACCTGCAATATCTCCGGAGTATGCCTATATTTTTAAATGTTGTTTTTTCCCTTTGTTGTTTGTATTTCTCTTCAACAAATAGAATTTCTTTGCAAAATCGTCTGTCCTGCTCATGCTTCCCCACATATACACAAAGTTTTAGCTCAAGACCCAGATAGTCTTTAAAAAAAATTGGTGCTTGTAATATTTTGTTAAGTAGCATAAAGTAAACAAATTGAGCATATATTTCACTCTCAATTTTTCATTCTCTCTTAGTTTATTTGACCTTGATTCTGAGATTGATTTGATTAGAGGGGAAAGTCTACTCACACACTGCAAGCAAGTTGCTTATAGATATTTCCAAATACTTTGCCTGAAAATGCCAATATGATTTTTTTAATTATAGCAGGAATGGATCATTCTTGTACTTTCTATAGATTACATTTTCTGTATAGAGTTTGTGTTCCACTGAAACTCTCTGGTATGAACGTCTCAAATATGGTTTAAATAGTAATGTCAGTAATTAATTTTTTTGATTTTTAAGTAGTTTACTTGTTTATAATATTATATTTGTGGTATTATTAAACTTAAGCCAATAATATTTCTAGCTTTATTACTATGAAGACCAGATATTCTTATAAATTTGTCGATCTATCTATGTATCTATATTTTAAAAGCAGGATTTATTGAGAGGACAGAAAAACTCCCAAAGTGGGAGGGGACCCAAGTGGGTTGCCCATAAATTTATTTTACTAGGCTATAACTAACTCTAAGACAAGTTATAACATAACTCATCTGTAAGTTAGAGAAATGTTCAGATGCTAAACTAAAATAGGCAGAAAGTGAAGCCTAGAGCAATGTCAGACATACTGGCTGCTTAGAACATGTCTGAGGCAATTCTTCATGCTAGTGTTGCCCTTTGAGCAAATGTCAATAAAGGGGAACAAGACAAAAAGGAGAAGGGTCGTATTTTTATAATATTAAGAGAAAATAAATATAAGCCTAGGGCTTTCCAATAAGAATACATACTTTTCAGGAATGAGAGTAAAAGTAGTATATTTTTAAGTACAAAAAAGTGTACAGAATTTACAACCTAGTGCATCACTCGAGGAATTTCTAAAGAATGTAGTCCTGGAGGAAATAAATGAAAATGTGAAATAAAAACAAAGTGAATATGCAATTAAAACTACACAAAAGTTGCATAGATTCAATAATAAAAATGTCTAAAGTCTGTGATTAAAAAGAAGCCGGGCTCGGTGGCTCAGCCTGTAATCTTGCGCCTTTGGGAGGCTGAGGTGAGTGGACTGCCTGAGCTCATGGGTTCGAGACCCACCTGGGCAACTTGGCGAGACCTCATCTCTACAATAAATCAAAAATGAGCCGGGTTGGTAGCGCGCACCTGTAGTTCCAGCTACGTGGAAGGCTGAGGAGGAAGGATCGCCAGAGCCCAGCAGGTGGAGGCTGTGGTGACCGGGAGTGGCCACTGCACTACAGTCTGGGTGACAGCGTGAACTCCAACTCAAAGAAAAAAAAAAAAAAGATTAAAAAGAAAAGAAGATAGAACTAAACTAGACAATGTGTTAGTTCAGAAAGGGCTAAGAATTCACATGTTCTAAGTTTTTTCATATTATTTGCAAAAAGAAATGATACATATTAATAAGATATTCATGTTGCAAAGTTAAACATCAACCATTCATAATTAAATATTAAACAAATAATATGTCATGACCAAGTCTGTTTATCACCGAAATACATTATTGATTTTGCATTAGATATTCAACTAATTAATACATCACATTTAGCAATTAAAATCTCTAAACAGTGTAATGATTTTGATGGAAGCAGATGGTACATTTGATAAAATTCAATAACCATTTTCAATTTTATTTTAAAAAGTGAATATTTAGATATAGAAGAGAAGATGTGCTATAGATACCAAATCCTACATAATGCTTTATGGAGAAGTATTATAATCATTCCCCTTGCTCTAGTACATGTAAAACAAGTATGGCCACTGTCAACATTCCTGTTAACACTGTATTGATATCTTAGCCAGAAGTGTGAGAGAGACACAGCACATTTATTATTCTCAGAGGTTATATACATACTTTAAAAATAAACAATGTAAAGTCAATAAGTAAGTTAACCAGAAATAATCTTTCTAAAAGATGTGTTCAAAATTTCTTCAAGATAATTGTAAAATGGTGTGGAATATACTAAAGAAAACCTGAATGAATAGAAAGACATGCATATTCCTGAACGAGAAACCTCACCGATATCACAGTCATATCATCATAAGTTGATTTATAGATATAATTTAATAACCATAACAATTTGACACAAGATTTTTCAAGTAATGTTCTAAAATTTATAAGCAGAAAAAATGACCAAGCATGGCTAAAACATTGTGAAAGAAGATGAAAGAAGTCAGAACATTAATGCTTATTTAAAACGATATTAATTATAATGTATACTGTTGACACAAGGATAGGCAATTTGAATTATGGTACAGAATGGAAAAATCAGAAGCAGATATATGCAAATAGGGAAGGACACTATGCATGGTACATCTGGAATTTTGAAGCAGTGGAGAAATTATGATCATTCAATAGATGGCAGTGGAAACAAATGCTTATCCTTATTATTAAAATGAAATTTAATGTCTAAATCACATTGAACTCAAACATCAATTTCAAATCATGTAGAAAATTAAATGTGAAAAGCAAACTTTTAACAAATTCCTGTGAAAATATGGATGAATACCTTTATGATCCTTGAGCTATACAATGTTTGATTAATATGAGATTAAAAAAACCTGATCAGCCGGGCTCGGTGGCTCAGCCTGTAATCCCGCGCCTTTGGGAGGCTGAGGTGAGTGGACTGCCTGAGCCCACGGGTTTGAGACCCGCCTGGGCAGCGAGACCTCATCTCTACAATAAATCAAAAAAATCAGCTGGGCGTGGTAGCGCATGCCTGTAATTCCGGCTACTGGGAAGGCTGAGGCGGAAGGATCGCCGGACCCCAGCAGGCGAGGCTGCGGTGGCCGGGAGCGGCCACTGCACTCCAGTCTGGGCGACAGAGTGAGACTCCAACTCAAAAAAAAAAAAAAAATAAAAAAGCTGATCATAAAGATGTATACATTTCATCACAATAATTTGAGAATTTGTGTTAAAAAATATGAGAAAAAAGTCACAAACAAGAAATATTTGCATCATATTTCAACAACAAATTATTAATAAATAAAACAACATTAAAACTTCAATTCAAAAAGAAAAAGTCAATGACTTAAAAAATTCCTGAAAGACTTCAATGAATGTTTCCCCCAGAAAGGAATAATCAAAGGTCAATAAACAAATTAAAATAGCCAGACTCGGTGGCTCAGTCTGTAATCCCATGCCTTTGGGAGGCCGAGGTGAGTGGATTGCCTGAGCCCGCGGGTTCGAGACCCGCCTGGGCAGCGAGACCTCATCTCTACAATAAATCAAAAAATCAGCCGGGCGTGGTAGCGCATGCCTGTAATTCCCGCTACTCGGAAGGCTGAGGCGGAAGGATCGCCGGAGCCCAGCAGGCGAGGCTGCGGGGGCCAGGAGCGGCCACTGCACTCCAGTCTGGGCGACCAAGTGAGACTCCAACTCAAAAAAAAAAAACAAATTAAAATATATTTATTCTGTTTCGTAATGTGAAGAAGAAAATTCACCTCTCTCAATTATCATCTTATACAACTACGTTTGCAAACATTTTGAAAAGTCTGATCATTCTTAGAATTGTTGTAAATGTAGGACAATGAGGATTTATACATTGCTGGTGGAACTTAAATTGATACAAGTGTATTGGAAAGCAAATTATCATAATCTGTTTGGCTTTATGAATAACACATGACCCATAAATTCTGCTCATGAGTATATACCTTTGATAATTTCTTGTAAGTAAATATCATGAAACATATGCCAGAAAATTAAGTCATACAGTTTGTAATGTTGTTTGAAATAATTAAAATATACATCAGCATGAAAATTGATAAACAATGCTACATTCACAAATGGAATATTATAAACAAAAAATAATTAGTTATGGCTATATACATAAAGTATGATTCTTAAAAACATAAAGTTCAATGAAATATGTAAGTCACAGAAAATCACATACATTAGAATTCCATTTTTATAATGCACAAAATAAGAAAAATTAAACAACATATTTCCTAGGGACAGATACATGGTTGCTTATGTATCCCTAAAATATGAAGAAATTAGTGATAGATGATCAAAGAAAAGAAATAGTAAACACAAACTTTAAGATAGTGTTTACACTACTAGGAAAGTAGGAGGTGCAACTAGGGAGGTTAAACATGTTCAATTTTATTATTTGAATGGTAAATTCACAATATTTGTTTTTTGAAAGATGTTACATCAACTAAGCTAAGGGTCTGCAAAGGTATATAAAATAGTATATAGACATTGGAGACTCAGAATAAGAAGGACGGGAAGCTGGGGAGGGATGAGAAACTAACTATTGGGTTCAATGTGCACTAACGGGGGTGACAAGTATGCTTAAAGCCCAGACTTCTCCACCACTATACAAAACAACCATGTAACAAAAACCATTTGTATCTAAAACTTTGAGAGAAAACATTAACAAATAAAAATAAAGATGTTCCATGGCTTATTTATAGACTACACTTAATCTTTTTTAATGCATGAGATAAAAATATATTAGTAAATTCAAAATTGTAAATTAATATAAAAGCTATATATATATTTCCAAATCTCTTAGTTATTCTCTCAGAGGCTTTGGTATGTCTCTGCCTGCTAAAAAGAATATCTGTGGAACTCATTGAGTCAAGGCATACTCAAGGAACATGACTAAACATAATTCTGTTTATACCGGACACTTAATAGGTTTTCATTCTCAAGACAAAACCATACACCTTAGAAGTTCTAAAAGGGTTATGAAACTTTTCATAGAGCCACTCACTTACTTGCTTTCTCTTTAAATCAAGGAGGAAATCTCAAGTATCCCTTAGATTTCACATTTAGTATACATAAATTGTTTTAAGTGCAGAGCCTTGTGTCTCCCTTAAGAAAGAATTCTTCTGGTTGTGTTACCAAGAATCTGCATTTTAAACTAATATCTCCGGAACAAATAAATGAGGCAGACTTCTGATGAGGTAGATATATGATGAAAAATTGAAAATTCACTCTACAGTAATGCAATTGGCACATTAATAATGAATAATGATTATTGCTACTTTCATTTTGCCACAAATCTTATATTCTAACTTTGCCATCTGGGCAAAAACACTGGGTCTCAGCAATCATTATTTCCAATATAAAAGTAGAGTCATTCATTCATCACCATAAAAAATTTTGTCAGATTTCAAAAGTACTTTTCATAGCTGGATTATTCTCAAGGAGGTCTATAATTATATTTATTTATTTATTTATTTATATGTAACATAAGATGAAATACAAAATATATATATTTTATATATTTACATACATTTGAAATACTATATATTTTATATATATATTGTAAATTTAGTACTGAGATAATTATGAACTTGTATCTTGAGCATAAATCTTGTATGTAAGAGCTATAAATCATAAGGTTTGTTATAATTGTCATCTTCCAATAATCATATGTTAATTTAAATAGAAAAAAGAAATATAGATTTTGACTTATAAATAAAGCTTCCTCTGACAGCATATAATCTTATTTTGCTTTTAGAAACTCCACATTTGGTGTGACAATCATCAAAGATTAATGATATGGAAAGCCACAATATTGTCTTCTAGTTATAATTACAATATGGCAAACACTACTTTCATGAGAGATTCTCATTATCTCTTAGCGAATGCTATCATGACAGTCATGGTATGCGAGGGTCAAACACAAATTAAAAACATCTAGGAATTCTTGGTAGAGTTCTTTGGCTTTTACTGTCTCATAGTTATATCTATTAGTCAGTGTTCTTATTCTGCATGGCTGTCCATATTGATTTGTTTTCCTCTAGCTATGAATTAAAATAACAATTCAGGCATTTGAAAAGTTGTGCTTTTAACCTTAACAATTTGAAAAACATCCACACCTGAGACTATTTGTGATATAGCTAATATCTGCCCATAAACAGCAGAGATTTATTCTAAGATAGTTTCTCCTCCAATTATAATGGAATCCACATTCATTTTTTGTTTTAAAAATATAGAAGGAAACATAGAATATGCCATTACACCTATTTCAATACTACGCAAAATGTGTCAGCAATCCAATTGGAAAGGAGTGATCACACATGTTATTTATCTTAGTAAGAAAAGCTTGTTTTTTTTCTTCCAGAAAATGGCTTTTAAATCTTACCTACGCTGTACAGCCTAGACATGACCCAGAATTACAATCACTTCCAATGCAGAAAAGTAATTGGACAGGGTCAAGTTTGCAACCATGTTTTTAAAATTTATGAGAATCTTGACTTCATTCTTAAACATTGTCAGAGAACTGACTGTCACAACTTAAATCTCAAGACACTCTATAAATAACGTTTTGGCAAGTTTTTATGGTTCTAATCACTAGTGAATATGGATACTAAGAAAAGATTCTTTATTAAAGCTTAATGAAAATTGTCCAAGCATTTATTTGCAATATTGCAATGAAAATTTAAATATAGACCAAAGATCTAATCTGAGCCCATTTGGAAAAAAATATTTTTAAAAAACTCAACTTATTTGTATCTAACTATAACATCACTGATAATATTAGCTTAGTTTATTTTTTAGTACACACACACACACACACACACACACACACAAGAACATTATCAAATGTATTGTTACCCATTTTTCCCGTTAGAAAATTTATTCTACAGTAAAGCAAACCCCATTTTATCCAATTTAAGCTTTACTCCACTTATATATAATGACATTATATATTTTCAGGGATATGGTGATTCCTGTGACTGACCTTGATCTTTTTCCTTCTAAACCTGGAGAGATGAAAGTATATATTTTCAGCTGTGCAAAAAAAGAAACCAATATAAAGAAGAACATTACATTTCTTGCTAATGGCTATATTTACATGGCATGATAAGAAATTCGCCGGACTCGGTGTCTCAGCCTATAATCCCGTGCCTTTGGGAGGCTGAGGTGAGTGGATTGCCTGAGCCTGCGGGTTCGAGACCTGCCTGGGCAGGCAAGACCTCATCTCTACAATAAATCAAAAATTATCCGGGCGTGGTAGCACGCGCCTGTATTCCGGCTACTCTGAAGGCTGAGGTGGAAGGATCGGCAGAGCCAGCAGGTCGAGGCTGAGGTGGCCGGGAGTGGCCACTGCACTCCAGTCTGGGCGACAGAGTGAGACTCCAACTCAAAAAAAAAAAAAAAACAAGAAATTCATATTTAGAAAACATAAATAGCTAATTGTGGCACACCTCAGTGGTATATTGTACTGTAAATAAAATATAGGCAAATGTATCATTAGAGACTACTACGTACACTTGTATGGAAACAAACTTGAAAACCAGAAGGAAATGGAAGACTTTCTGACATCACACAACCTACCTAGGTTGGAACAAGAAGAAATTGAGACCCTAAATAGACCAATAACAATCAAGGAAATCGATCACGTAATAAGAAAACTTCCTACAAAAAAAAGCCCTGGTCCAGATGGCTTTCCAGCAGAATTCTACAAGACATTTAAGGAGGAGCTGATACCAATCCTACTGAAGGTATTCCAGGCGATTGAAAAAGATGGAACTCTCCCCAAATCATTTTACGAAGCCAACATCACATTGATACCCAAGCCAGGTAAAGATCCAACAAAGAAAGAGAACTACAGGCCAATATCTTTGATGAACATAGATGCTAAAATTCTCAACAAGATCCTAGCAAACCGGATTCAGCAATATATCTCAAAAATCATCCATCATGACCAAGTAGGCTTCATTCCTGGCATGCAAGGCTGGTTCAATATTCGTAAAACCATAAATGTAATTAAATACATCAACAGATGTCAAAACAAAAACCACATGATCATATCACTAGATGCAGAAAAAGCTTTTGATAAAATCCAGCACCCCTTCTTGATAAAAACCCTTGAACATCTAGGCATACGGGGAACATACCTCAAAATAGTAAAAGCCATCTACGAGAAACCCACAGCCAGCATACTCCTAAATGGACAAAAATTGGAACCAATTCCCCTGAAAACTGGAACTAGACAAGGATGCCCACTCTCTCCCCTCCTGTTCAACATAGTATTGGAAGTCCTGGCTAAAGCAATCAGAGAAGAGGAGGCAATCAGAGGTATTCAAATAGGAAAAGAGGAAGTCAAGTTATCTCTCTATGCAGATGATATGATGGTGTACCTTGAAAACCCAAGAGAATCTGTCAAAGGCCTCCTTACATTGATAAAAGCCTTTGGCAAAGTCTCAGGATACAAAATAAATGTACAAAAGACAATCGTATTTCTCTACACCAATAATAAACAAACAGAAACCCAAATAAAAAACACAGTTCCATTCACAATAGCCACAAAAAAAATGAAATACCTTGGCATCTTCCTAACCAGAGACGTGAAAGACCTTTACAATGAAAATTACAAAACACTGCTCAAAGAAATCAAAGCCGACATGAACAAGTGGAAAAATATCCCATGCTCATGGATCGGAAGAATCAACATTGTGAAGATGTCCATCTTACCTAAGGCAATCTACAAATTCAATGCAATACCCATTAAATTACCAACAACATTCTTCTCAGACCTAGAAAAAACAACACAGGAATTCATATGGAAACACAAACATCCAAGAATAGCCAGAACAATCCTCAGCAAAAAAAACAAAGCAGGTGGTATCACAATACCAGATTTCAAACTTTACTATAAAACTACAATCATCAAAACAGCTTGGTATTGGTACAGGAACAGGCATATAGATCAATGGGACAGAATTGAGATTCTAGAAGCAAAACCTCAATTTCTCAACCAACTCATCTTCGACAAAGCCCCCACCACCTACCAATGGGGAGAGGAGAACCTATTCAGTAAATGGTGCTGGGAAAGTTGGCTGACCACATGCAGAAGATTGAAACAGGACCCCTATCTATCCCCATGCACAAAGGTTAACTCCAAATGGATCAGAGACCTAAATGTAAAACCTCAAACCATAAGAACCTTAGAAAAGGAAGGAAATACTCTCATGGAAATCGGAACTGGCATCCAATTCCTGTACAAAACCCGAAACCCACAGGACTTAAGAGAGAAGATAGACAAATGGGACCTTATTAAACTGACAAGCTTCTGCAAAGCCAAAGAAACCATCAAGAGAGCAGGGAGACAGCCTACAGACTGGGAAAAAGTATTTGCCAACTCTAGGTCTGACAAAGGCTTAACATCCTGGATCTACAAGGAACTGAAACGTACTGAAAAGAAGAAAACAAACAACCCCATTATAAAATGGGCAAAAGACATGAACAGACACTTCACAAAAGAAGACATTCGAGCAGCCAACAAACACATGAAGAAATGCTCAACCTCACTAATCATCAGGAGATGCAAATCAAAACCACACTGAGATACCACCTACTCCAGTCAGAATGGCAATTATCACAACTCAAAAAATAACAGCTGCTGGAGAGGGTGTGGTGAAAAGGGAACACTTCTACACTGGAAAGTAGTGTTGCAATTCCTAAAAGCTCTAAAAATTGACCTTCCATATGAACCTGCAATCCCTCTACTGGGAATATACCCTGAAGAACACAAATCACTCTATAAAAGATACCTGCACATGTATGTTTATCGCAGCATTGTTCACAATAGCAAGAACCTGGAAACAACCATGCTGCCCATCAAAAGAGGACTGGATTAAAAAAATGTGGTACATATACACGATGGAATACTACGCAGCCATAAAAAAGAACAAAATCATGAATTTCGCTGCAACCTGGATGGAACTAGAGTCTATAATACTGAGTGACCTCTCACAAAAACAAAAATCCGAATATCACATGTTCTCACTCATATAATGGACCTTGAACATCCAATGCAATACTATGAGAAAATGACTGATGGTACTGGAAAATATGGTGGGGAGGGAGATGGGATTAACAGTAGCAAATAACTGTCGGGGGATGGGAAAACACTTCTTATCTACAGGGTGCCTGAATGAAACGTCATTGTACACCTAACCCTTAACTGTACCCCACAAAACCATAATAAAAAATACTGATTAATAAAAAAAAATATATATAGGCAAATGCAAAAGACAACACTGTAAATATTAAACTATATAATACCTTATTAATATATATAAAAGCTGCAATTGGAGATCTCTTCATATCAGCAGCCAGTGTTGGGGATCTGGAAGAGAGAAAAAAATATAAGTAATTAATTTTTAAGTTTTAATTGTATAATACTTATTGATTTTTAATCGGGCTTTCTTCATAGTATAACACAAATTCCAAATTTCTTCTGAAAAATGAGGTTGAAAAGCTATCACTGGAGCAATTTCTCACTCCCATATATATTTGGATAACCGTTCTAATTTTAAAACAGATTTAAAGAAGAAAAAAGAGGGAAAAACCCTTTGTATATATTATCTTTCCAAAGCGCACACAGATTATTGTGCCTCTCCGTCTATGATCTAATCTCTTGTTTCAGTAGAAGCCAAAAGTTAGAGAGTCATTTGATATATATTATACGTGTATATGTGTAAGAACTAAGTTTCCATGTTGCAAGTCATTATAAAATATAATGCGACAATGTTTAATTGATAAAGCATAACATTTGAGCAATGCTGGCTTAGGTCAATCAATGTGAGTAACTCTTTTATCATAAAAATAAAATGGGCTTCTTAGACATGGCCTGCTCTTTGCCACAGAATATAAGTTATAGAAAATTTTTTATGCTTTACTATTTTATTTTCTTTGTTGAGAATAGAGAGAGAATACAATAATCATAAACTATTGACTTATTCACAGAATATGAGATGATTGGTATGACCATTAAAAAGAAAAACATAGCTGAAACAAACGTCCTCATACTTTAAAAATACCCAGGAAATTCAAGACTGAACTTAGTTTTTCTTTTTCAGCTATTCACATAAAAAAAAATTCAAGTACTGATTCATAAAAGGATTGTGACATGGCTAGATTGCTCTTTCTAAATACTTTGATCCATAAAGTATATTTTAAATGTTTTCCAGAGCATGTTGCATTCATATATTTTTAATATTTTAAAAACATTATATGTAAGTCAAATACTAGCAATAGTTTAGTTTTAGCAAGGAAAAATCAAATAATAAAGTAAAAGAAAACGTAATATTAAAAAAGCTGTTAAGTAACCACATTGGCTTGGATACAAGTACTGAAGTACTTTCTTCCTGTAGAGATTCTAAAATCTGACCTAATGTTGTTAATAATGAACCTGTTGTCTAGTCCAACAACATCACGTACCTTTGGTAAGTAAGCTAAAGATTAATTTAAGTGGTGGTGAAAATCTCCCAATAAAGACAAGCAAACATATATTGGAAGAATGAAATTGCAAGACCTCATAATGTAAAATAAGACCAAAATATTATCTATTATGATGATTATTATTTTTGAAATGAAAGTTTAAAATGAACAGTAACTCAGTGACCATTTAAAATGAATTCTTCATCTTATGCTAGACTCAGTAGAAGTGAAGCCTAAGCTGGGGATTCATATTCAAAAGATTTAATGCAGACGTGCTCTCAAGTGAAATCTACATGGGACTGAGCAATGAACAATAAAGAACAAAGAGAAACTGCAAGGGTGTGCATCTGACTGAAGCTGTTACAGCTCTCTCCTAGCATAACGCCTTGCTATACCAGATACTCCACACATGTCTGCAAATACATACCACACCATAGCTGACCATTGACTTAAAAGGACTGCAGTAGTTATCTAGTAGTTACCTCCAGAGGTCATAATCTCACAGACATGGCCAGGTTACTAGGGATAGATCTATTAGCAGCAGTTGGGTTTTGAGTCCATCTGTCCTACAAAGAGGGTTTAGGCAGAGTACCTGCAGCATTTAACATAGCTAGCAATTAATACTTCAAGCTGTTAAAATGCACAGTCTACAGCTTTGCAGAGTTGAAGCTAGAATCAAGCTTTTTAGCAAATTACATAATTATCTTAGTGGAGGGATACAGGAGAGTAGAATGGGATAGTATATTACTCATTAACACTAGCTGCTGATATGAAGAGATCCCCAATTGCAGCTTTTAAAAGCATGTCAATATTACTCAAGTGTGGAAATTTCAGAATGATGAATAACTTTGATTCAGGACCCCGGTTCTTTCCATCCTATTTCTCTACTATCTGGAAAGACATTGCCCTCATCTGTGCCTTTAAACCAAGTCAGGGAAGCTTCTGTGCTCATATTAGAGAGAAGGTGTGAAAGAGATCACAGAGAATGTTCAGAAAAGGGATCTGGTACACATCAACTCAACTCTTAATTCATTGAAGAAAACTTGGTCATACTTAGCTTCAACAGAAATTAGGAAATATAGTGTAGTCATATTCATGGCTACCATGAATATATTGATTATCATGAATATATTGCAATAGAACAAGAAGAAATGGAATTTGTTGGACATTTAGCAGTACCATCTATGGCCTTCCATGTAATTAGATGTTCCTCTATCTATGTGGAATCCTAAATCATTTCTGACTGAAAAACAAGGTGACAGTTACCACAAGTCCCCAACTTAACACTGTACAGACTGAGAAAAAACTTAGTTCCACTTTGTTAGGAGAGAGTACCCTTGAGTAAGGTACAAACTATCCTCTCTAGCGGGTACCATTCTTTTCTATTTTTGCAAAGTCTGAGTGCAAATTTCTTTATGTAACTACTAGTCCTAGCTCAAAGCAAGTACCTGAAATCACCTCTGGTGATCAGCAAAAAGGCCAAAAGTGAGTGATTTTATGTTAACAGTGTATAAGCAATTTTGTCTCAGTATGAGTACTTAAAATTTTCTAATATGCCTTCTAGGAAATTGGTTTATATAATTGTAACATTAAATGAAGAGACAAGAAAGAAAAGTGCAAAGGATTTGCCAACTTGAATAAGAAAAAAGATAAGGAAGACTTCACAAGAATACGCATATTAGCTACTTCTCTTCAAAATTAGTATAAATTATTAGTGCTACATAATTATGAGCATGAATTAAATGTAACATAACATTTAATTTAATGTCAGGAAAGTTAAACTGGCATGTTCAATGCACATACTAAGTTGAAATACTGAAAATTGCTAATGCTTACTTATTTTTAATGCAAAAAATAGCTCATCTATGTGGCCCAATCTAATATTATATTCCTCAACATATCAAGAAGTATGTAAGCTTTTATAAAGGAACAGGTTCATTCTTTTATTCATGTATATATTAAATAAATGTAAGATGAGTGTTTAAATAATATCTCAGTGATATTATCTGATAAATTCATCTTTAGTTGATTTTTCATGATTCCAGTCTTACTCATATAGAGCTACTCAACATCTATGCACTTGTAAAACTACATAACTATATAGAACTTTGCAATGTATTTAGTGCTTTTACTGTCACAATTGATTCATATAGAACATTTGTGTGAAGCAGTTGTGGCAGTTACTATGTGTCTTGCTTTACAGTAAAGAGATAGAAACCTATTTTCTAAAAGTCAGGTTCTAGCATCATCTCTTTGAAGAGATCTTTCTTTACTCAAATGTGTGATGTAGATAGTCCTCCCATGTTTCCTTAGTACCCATGTATACCTCAATTTCAGTGCTTCTAATGGGAGCCTTGTATGTTTGCCTGATTGAGAATATCCTACACACTTCCCCCTAAAGGACCCTGTGTCTCTGGTAGCCAACACAATGCCCAGCAGATGGAAGACACAAAATCAATGTTTTTGAATGAATATATTTGTTATTAATAACAAGACCACTATCCTACACATGCATGCACACAGAGCACACAGAGCATGTAGTAGACTTGATTCTATTGAAATCTTAATCATCTTAGACCAGATGATTAAGATATGGATTTCATCATAGAAATGTAAACAACTTCAAATTGAACAAGTGCCGTAATTCTTTTTTTAAAAAAAACTTTATCTTTTTCAATAGTTTTAGTGGTACAACTAGTTTTTGGTTACATGTAACATTATTCTTTTAAGTGTATTGTGGCTAATGTAACTTCTCAACCTCTGAGGAACTTGCTTTTACCCTCTACTCTCCTCTCTCCTTGAGTTTTGTTCTGCTCCCCTTATTATAAGCCCTTTCTCCTCTATTTTAAGTGAAAAGCAATTTCCTTTCTTTTTATGATGCCCCCTTACCTTTTCCCTCTCTTTCTCCCCCTCCCCCTCCTCCTCTCCCTACCCTTCCCTCTCTCCATTTCTTCAGATGTTCATACTCTAAAGCCTGACTTTCTACTCAAGGAATTTATGACAGATATTTTTCAAAGATTTTTCCCTCAATAAGGAATTCTGCTATCAGCTGTTGAAGTAATACTCTTATAAGATTCTTGTATATATAAACCTCACCAATAAAAGAAGAAGAAAAGTGGAAAATCCAAACACTACTATACTTCTCCCATAAAAATAGAACTAGATTGTGAGACAGAGAGATGCAGATTGTCAATGACTGATGCTGAGTAGATTCGTAATATTATCAAGGTGAACAATTACCATCTGGAGGACAAAAAGAATGTAGGCAAGGCAGTTCAAAATATTGGCAGAATTTAAATCTTGACTCTTAAACTGCTTTCCTCAATTTTGATTTATTGTTCCACTTAGAAGTTTCTTGAACAGAATTAATGAATGAATTTTGCTTCTTGCCCTGTCAAGCAGTAAAGTGAGAGTCAGTCTTAAATCCAAGTGTCTGATTTTGAAGTCAGGATGTTTCTTGATCACTATGCTACATACTATGCCTTTGGTTATCTAGGGGAATTTTAAAAGAATAAAGAATTCATTTTATCCATATTAAGCATGGTATATGTAACACTACATTTATATAACTTATTCAATTTTGTACCATTCCCTACTCACCTTGTTTGTGTGGTATTTAGCCTTTCTCAGAATGTTTGAACTTAAGAGTTATGGTTTTCTTAGTCTCCATGGAAACACTGACTATATTTGAGCATTGGGTTTTTTTTATTGTTGTTATCCATGTTAGCTCAGCGAAACGTACAGCATCTCAAATAAATTGAAAATACAGTCTGCTGAAGCAAGTATTTTAAAATGAAGAGTCTTTTTTCTTTCATCTACCTTAAATAAATACCTTTGTTCTCATGCTGATTTTCAAGTTGAGGATTATGTTCTTAAAAATCGCATTACCTTAACTTCACATACTAAAAAGGATAATTTGTTTTCTATAGTTTTGCATAATATTTGAAATCACTTTACAGGTAAAGCATTTTAAATGGTAAACAAGCTCAGTACATGAAGTCATTCCATCTATTTAATTGTCAAAAGAATATATTTTTAACAATTTTACTGGGTAACCAATGCCCAACAGTTTGACAGATTTGGGTTTAAGGTCCAATATTATATGCTGGCCATATCTCACCTCACAATTTTCAAAGACAATTTGAGGTCTATTTGCATTTTTGTGCAACCACTGTAGTGCTGAAGACATACAGTCAGGGCTGTCTGTGGTGATTGCTGTTCTACTTTTCTTGAACTTCTTTGATAAGCACAATCTGTCAACACATATATAAGCAGAAATGCTGTAACCCTGTACTTTGCTATTTATTTTGTATACTAGGCTCATAAAATTGAGCCTTGGCAGTTTGCAAGATTTTTCAGTGTTGATTCTTCTAAAAAGTAATTCCAAAGGCATTGAATTTTGTAATTTAACATGTATATTTCATTCTTTCAAATAAATTATGAGATCTTGTTATTGAAGGCAAGAGTTAGTGAAACCAAATTAATTCTGATCTTTCCCTATAGGGAATGAAATGTAATACCCAGTCAAGTAAATGGAATCTCTGGACAAAATGATTAAAAGGAAACTCTCATGTATTCTGGAACCAGAATAATTTTAAAATAGTTTTAAAATTCAGGACTGTTTAATCTCAAGTCATAACTCATTGATTAAATCACCACAAACAAATCAGAAGTTTTCACATTCCTTTGTTTAAACTTCGTGGTCACTAGGTAATTGAGATTCCTTGTGAAAAAACATTTTTCCTTAATACTTAACTAGAAATGTCAAACAAATTAGAAAAAATATCCACCTTATTTTTATTGCTATGGAAAGCTAAACTGAACTTAATTTCACAAAGTTCATCCATTTCTCGGTACAAAAATCATAACAACAAAGAATTCTTCTTATAAAAACAGCTCCACTCCCATGCCATTTTTGATGTTTTTCAATTTGGTGTCTGGCACCAAAGCCAGCTAAAAAAAGAATAAACTAAAACAAAATAAAAGTTTATATCTTTATAATAAAAAGCAAAAAAGTGGGAAAAAGCAAAAACAATATTTGAAATTATATCTTAATTCAATGTTGAAAATAGAAAACTAACCTGCTGTATAGTGTAAATTTAGAAGTTTATAGAGTTCAATTTCCTGGAGCTTTGAGTATAATATCAGTGGCACAACTTAATATATTTAAGGTGTGCTTTAAAGAAAAAAAAATAAAAGGTTTATGCTTCTGCAATTCCCAAACTCAATTGTAGTTGGAGACAAATGCAGAAACAAAAGTTTAAATGTTGAAATCTTTAGATTTCACTGCTGGAAATTTTTATTTAAAACAACAATATAAAATAAGATTTTTTAATGAGTTATCCATGGGCAACAAACTTACATATTTGTATTAGATATTTGTATACATTGCACTGAGCAAGGCCTGACCATTTTAGGAATGTGTCTCTGTGTATAAAAAAAGAGAATCAGTGACAATAAATTTGTTTAAATTATACATATATTCTATGTGTAAAATGATTACTAATAGAAGAATGACTCATAATTTTATTGTCAATTACAAGATTATACAAAAAATTAATAGGTCAAGCATAAAAATATCAATAACTAATATGTTCATTAATGTACTCATTTTTATGGCTGTGCTGAGTCAAGTCAGATAAATGGGTCTGAAGTTCACAAAATATGTGTAGATATAAATGTATCACCAGCATTTATTATGAGTCATGGAAATAAATGAAAATTACAAGAAGAAAGTGGAAATTGAGATGATGTTCAAAAACTTAATCCCAGGAAACACCAGTCTGTAAAGAATTTTCAAAGAAAAGACCATTCCAGGAACTAAGGAGAAAACAATGAGGAAAGGATAACCTGAAAGTTATTGTGTCGTAAGAACCACGCAGAAAAGCACATCAGAGAAAATTACCACTTGCCAAACTCTGCAGAGAGATCAATTAAAATAAGGATTAAAAATAATTATTGTTTCAACAAAATATGAGTTCCTTTGTGCATGGAGGTTAGCTACAGCACTTTCAAAAGCTGGTGAGGAAAGAAGCTAAATTTTAATTTTTTTTTAAGTAGAGAATTGGAGAGAGAAATTTGGAGACAACAAATGAAGAATCTTGGCTATAAAGGGAAGTATACAAAGAGAATACTAATTAGAAAAATGTCCATTAGCGTATTTAATGTGTACAATTAGATGACTTTGTACATATGCATACACTCCTGATGTTATCACCAAAATCAAGGTAATAAATATACCATTACCTACAAGGTGTTTAATTGTCTTTCTTTGTGTATGTGAGTGTGGGCATGTCTAGGTCTGGAGGGTTGTTATGCATGGTCAGAAGACTTAACATGGAATGTATCTTCTGAACACAATTGTAAGTATACAATACCATGTTGTTACCAATAAGCAACACGTTACACAGAAGATTTTTAGAATGCAGCATTGCATAAGAAAAATTTTATATCTATTAAAAACCAGCTCCCCATTTCCCACTCTCCTCAGTCTTTGGAAACAATAATTCTATTATATTTGATGGGTTGATATTAAAAATAATTAAACTGGAAGAGATGAGTATTCGGAGGGAAATGATTTTGGTGTACAATTGGTGTATAAGAAAATAGCTTAAGCATAATGAAATACTACAGATGACAAGAGAATGGGAAGAGATCTTCCACTGTGATATGAAAGACAAAGGCGAAAAGAAACCCAAATGTAAGGCCAGATATGAAGGTGACTGAGTTAGGATGAAGTAATAATGATGCTTAACCTGTGCTATGCAGCTCCCCAAACAAGTAAGAGTCATTGATTCATGCCTTTTCCTGCTGCTTTTTCTTTTCTTTTCTTTCTTTTTTTTTTTTTTTTTTTTTTAGTTGGAGTCTCACTCTGTCGCCCAGACTGGAGTGGAGTGT